>NC_045960.1:22445557-22683705 GCF_010909765.2 Amblyraja radiata | reverse complement strand
TTACCCCTGGCTTCGGCGACACAACCCAACATCGACTGGAGGACGGGGGTCATCTTGGGTTGGAGCCCTTCCTGCCACCAAGTGTGCCTGAAGCAAGCCTCAGCTCTTCAACCGGCCACCTGCTCCAGTTCTGCTCCAGATCTGACGGGGGTCCCAGCCGAGTACCATGACTTTGGGGAGGTTTTTAGCATAGGGCCACCTCCCTTCCTCCTCATCGGCCCTATGACTGCGCCATAGACCTCCTGCCTGGTTCTGCTCCTCCTAGGGGTCGCCTTTACTCCCTGTCCGCCCCTGAGAGAGGCGCCATGGAGAAATACATAAACGACTCCTTGGTTGCTGGTCTCATCCGTCCCTCCTCGTCTCCTGCTGGGGCTGGGTTCTTCTTCGTGGAGAAGAAGGACAAATCTCTGCGTCCCTGCATCAAAGACCCACACCATCCTGGCCACACACTCATCTCCCTGCTACCTTCAGGAAGAAGGTACAGGAGCCTGAAGACTGCAACAACCAGGTTCAGGAATAGCTACTTCCCCTCAGCCATCAGGCTATTAAACCTGGCTCGGACAAAACTCTGATTATTAGCAACCACTTTCTGTTATTTGCACTACCAGTTTATTTATTCATGTGTGTATATATTTATATCACGGTATATGGACACATTTATCTGTTTTGTAGTAAATGCCTACTATTTTCTGTGTGCTTAAGCAAAGCAAGAATTTCATTGTCCTATACAGGGACACATGACAATAAACTCACTTGAACACTTGAACTTGATTACCGTGGGCTCAACGGTATCACGGTGAAGAATCGCTACCCTCTCCCACTCATCTCCTCTGCTTTCGAGCTCCTGGAGGGGGCCACCATCTTTTTGAAGTTGGATCTACGCAACGCATACCACTTGGTCCGCATCAAAGAGGGAGATGAGTGGAAGACCGCCTTCAACACTCCCACGGGAAATTATGAATACCTGGTGATGCCCTTTGGCCTCACCAACGCCCCGGCCGTCTTCCAGACTTTGGTCAATGACGTTCTCAGAGAAATGTTGAACAAGTACGTGTTCGTCTATATTGATGACATCCTCATCTTTTCACGGACCAAGGAGGAACACGTACACCACGTCCAGGCAGTTCTACATCGGCTCCTGGAGAACTCGCTCTTCGTTAAAGCTGAGAAGTGCGAGTTTCACTCCCCGTCAGTCTCCTTCCTAGGATACATCGTTGGCCAAGGGAACATCAAGATGGACCCCGCCAAGGTCTCTGCTGTCACCACCTGGCCTGTTCCTGACTCCCGCAAGCAGCTCCAAAGGTTCCTGGGGTTCGCCAATTTTTACCGACGGTTCATCCGTGGCTACAGTACTGTGGCCGCACCCCTCACGGCACTCACCTCCTCCAAGGTTCCGTTCCGGTGGTCTGCCGCGGCCGACGAAGCTTTTCAGACATTCAAGACACGGTTTACATCGGCCCCCATCCTCCAAGTTCCGGACTCAGAGAGACAGTTCGTGGTGGAGGTGGACGCCTCCGACGTGGGGGCGGGAGCTGTTCTGTCCCAGCGGGCTGCCGGGGACCAGAAGCTCCATCCATGCGCCTTCTTCTCCCGACGCCTGACCCCTGCTGAGAGGAATTATGACATTGGCAACCGAGAACTGTTGGCGGTTAAGTTGGCGTTGGAGGAATGGCGTCACTGGCTGGAGGGAACCAAGCAGCCTTTCTTGGTTTGGACTGACCACAAGAACCTTGAATACCTCCAGTCAGCCAAGAGGCTCAACTCTCGTCAGGCCCGCTGGTCTCTCTTCCTTACCCGCTTCAACTTCTCCCTCCCCTACCGACCTGGGTCCCACAACGTGAAGCCCGATGCTCTCTCTCTCGACAGTTCTTGGCGAAGGAAGAGCCTGCCTCTGGCCCTAACACCATCCTCCCGTCCTCGCACAGGGTTGCCTCCCCTACCTGGAGGAGAGGGTCAAGGCGGCCTTGGAGAACCAGCCGGGACCCAGCGCATGCCCTCCTGATCGCCTGTTTGTGGTTTCTGCCCTGCGGTCCGACGTCCTTCAGTGGGCCCACAGCTCTCGACTCACCTGCCATCCCGGCATTCAGCGGACCAAGGAGATGGTGCTACGGAGGTTCTGGTGGGCATCGCTGGAGAAGGACACTCGGGAGTTTGTCAACGCCTGTCCCGTTTGCAACCAGCACAAGGTCTCACACCAAGCTCCTGCGGGTCATCTGCTTCCACTGCCTGTACCCCATCAACCATGGTCCCACATCTCCCTGGACTTCGTTACCGGCCTGCCCCCATCCCGTGGTCACACCACCATCCTGACCGTGGTCGATAGATTTAGCAAGATGGCTCACTTCGTGCCCCTGCCCACGCTTCCGTCAGCCAAGGAAACTGCCGAGCTCATGTTACTCCACGCCTTCAGGCTCCATGGTCTCCCCGTCGATGTGGTCTCCGACCGGGGACCCCAGTTTGCCTCTGTGTTCTGGAGGGAGTTCTGCACGCTTGTGGGGGCCACCGTGAGTCTGACGTCCGGATTTCATCCCCAGTCCAACGGCCAAACTGAAAGGAAGAATCAGGAGATGGAGACGGCGCTGCGGTGTATGGTGTCCAAGCATCCCTCCTCCTGGTCCCAGCAGTTGTTGTGGGTGGAGTACGCCCACAACACTCTGACAAGCTCGGCCACTGGGCTCTCCCCTTTCCAGTGTGCCTACGGGTTCCAGCCTCCACTGTTCCCGGCGCTGGAGAAAGAGGTTTCCTGCCCGTCCGTCCAGGCCTTCATTCGTCGCTGCCGCAGGACGTGGACCCAAGCCAGGGCGGCTCTTCTCCGCTCCGTGGACCGTTACGCCACGGCTGCCAACCGTCACCGCACCCAGGCCCCCACCTACCTCGCGGGCCAGAAGGTGTGGCTGTCGACCCGGGACCTTCCCTTGAGGGTGGAGTCCAAGAAGTTGGCACCCAAGTTCATCGGTCCCTTTGAGATCCAGAAGGTCATCAACCCAGCGGCTGTGAGGCTCAAGTTGCCTCGTTCCATGCGGGTCCATCCTACGTTCCACGTGTCCAGAGTAAAGCCAGTCCGGGAGAGCTCCCTGGTCCCCGCAGTCCCTCCTCCTCCACCTCCTCGTCTCATCGCCCCGCCTTTACGGTGCACCGCCTCCTGCGCTCCCGCCGTTGCGGGAGAAGTCTCCAATACCTGGTCGATTGGGAGGGTTACGGTCCAGAGGAGAGGTCCTGGGCTCCTGCTCGACACATCCTGGACGCCTCCCTCATCAGGGAGTTTCACCGGCGTCATCCCGACCAGCCGTCCAAGTCCGCCACTCCTAGAGGGGTCGCCGCCGCCTGAGACTCTGTCCCCTCTTCCTGAGGCACCCAGTGACGACGAGACGGAGCTTTCCTCTGATGCTATGGAGGGGGATGCGGACGTGGATGTCTCGGACGAATATTAGCCCTCCTCCGGTCCCCCTCCTCCCACCCAACTCTGCGTGGGATTGGGTTTATTTTCTTTATTGTTTTGTTTTTTTTGTTTTGGGACGTCAGGAGCCGTCCCTTGAGGGGGGGGTTCTGTCACAGTCTGCCCTCTCCTCATTCTCATCCACTTCACCTCCCAGTACTTTTCCACCGGTCCCTCCTTCTCCTCACCTGCCTGCCTGCCACTCCCCTCTCATCAGCCAACTCTCCTCACCTGTTGCACTCAGTTGCCTCTGATCACCAATTAACCCGGTATATAGACTCTCCTCACCGCTCACACAGTGCCAGATTGTTCTCAGCATTCATGCAAGACTCTCCAGCGATTTCCCGACTTCCTGCCTGGCTTCGACTCTCCTTTTGTCTGTCCCTCGCTGGTTTGTTTGCATCGTGTGTTGGATCTCCTGGTGACCGGACCTTCCGCTACCCCGACCACGTCTCCTGCCTGCCCCTCTTCGGAACCCTCGCTCAATCCTGAGCCTCTGTGTGAGTACGGTGTACCCATTCCTGTGTTACTACTCTGTGTTACAGTATCGTAATAAAGTTCGTTACCAACTATACCTGCCTGATTCTGTGCTGCTATTGGGTCTAAGCTATACCCGTTACAATTTCATTCCCCTTACATGTTTTTCCTCTACCTGCTAAATTTTTGTAAGGTGTCCTTGAGACTCTTGAAAGGCGCCCATAAATAAAATGTATTATTATTATTATTAATAAGTCACCCAGTAACTGGTGATATCCATGAATCGCAGACTTAAAAGCAGTCATTGCATGCAAAGGATATGCAACAAAATACTAAACATGACTACTTTCATTTACATGACATTGCAGTGTCCCAAACATTGTGGTGTTAGAAAAAACGCTGCTACTTACGGCTGTGATTTTTGGCCATCTTACTCAGAGTTCCCCTCCGCTGCGCAGGACAAGAGGATTTTTCCCATCGCTGAAAAATAAAAGAGTTATTAGTGTTTAAAAAATGTTGAGATTCTCTCTCCTGAAGGCCACGCTCCTTCCGGAGGGACTATAAAACCCGGAAGTGTTGAGTGCCTCAGTCAGTCTCTGCAAAATGGGGGTAGCGAGAGGGTCACATCTCTCAGTCTGAGCTGTGAATAACACTGAACACGTGTCTACTAAACTGTGGGTACACAAAAATGCTGGAGAAACTCAGCGGGTGCAGCAGCATCTATGGAGCGAAGGAAATAGGCGACGTTTCGGGCCGAAACCCTTCTTCAGACTGATGACTAAACTGTGAGTGGTTTTACTGACCTGCCAGTGCCCTTAATGTGGTTTGAAAATATAGTTTGGAAATGCTAAAGCTGTGTTGCCTTTGGTTTGGAAATGCTAAAGCTGTGTTGCCTTTGGTTTGGTAATGCTAAAGCTGTGTTGCCTAATTAAAGTCGCCTTGCCTAATTAAAGTTACCTTGCCTAATTAAAGTTGCCTTGCCTAATTAAAGTTGCCTTGCTTAATTAAAGTTGCCTTGCTTAATTAAAGTTGCCTTGTCTAATTAAAATTGCCTTACCAAATTAAAATTGCCTTGCCTTCTACATAATTAAAAGTCTAATCTTGACCATTTCCTGTTTGCGCTTTATATTGATTTTAGAAAAAATGCTACCACGAACGGCTGTGATTTTTGACCATCTTACTCAGTTCCCCTCCGCTCATCAGGTGCCGAGGATTTTACCCATCGATGGAAAAACTAAAAGAGTTATTAGTGTTTAAAAAATGTTGAGATTCTCTCTCCTGTCAATCACGCCATGAAGGCCACGCCCCTTCTGGTGGGAGGGGGAGGGACTATAAAACCCAGAAGTGTGGGCGTAGCTCAGTCTCTGCAAGATGGAGGAGGAAGAGGTCACGACTCGCTGTCTTTAGTGGCCTTGCACCCTGCTTGAAATGGTTTGAAACTGCACTTGAATATGGTGGCCTTGCACCCTGCTTGAAGTGGTAAGAAACTGCACTTGAATTTGGTGGCCTTGCACCCTGCTTGAAATGGAATTTTAAGGAATAGCCGTGAGTCAACCGCCAGCCCACCAGCCGAGAGTGAGCGAGCTGCCAGCACAACAGGCTTGAGTGACTGAGCCCCCAGCCCAAGAATCCAAAAATAGTAGCCGTTCGTGGAAATGTTAAATATTAAAGAACATGAACTGAGAAGGAAAGTTTTTTTTAGACAGAGTGGTGGTTGCCTGGAACGCGCTGTTAGGGGAGATGATGGAAGCAGATACAATAGCAATGTTTAAGAGACATTTAGTCAGTCACATGAACACACAGGGAATGGGGGGGATATGGATCAAATGCAGGCAAATGTTGTTTGTTTAATTTGGCATCATGGTTGGTGCAGACATCGTGGGCCGAAGGGCCTGTTCCTGTGCTGTACTGTTCTATGTTATTTGAAGGTTCTTTACTGCTGCTGGATCCAAATCCTGAAAGTCTTTTCTAACAACACTGTGGGGACATTTCAACACAAACATGCAGCAGATCTTGTAGGCAGCTCTCACTCCATCAAGGGCAATCTATTCATACATATCCAGTATATGAATTTAAAAGACCCGAAGAATCTCATTTACACCTCTCATGACGGACCGTGTTGCTTTGACGGGGCAACATTGTGAGGTGTCTTTATTCTTGTCCTCTAATTAATTGCTTTAAAATTCCATAATTTCTTGCAACATGGAAAGAGGTCATTTAGCCCATCGAGACAACACTAGGTTCATAGAACAATCCCACTCGTGTAGCGGCACCTGCTGGTGAGCGCCAATATCGAACCCGCCGGTCGGAAGCCGCGAACCAGTGACCCGGGAGGGGTCAGTGTTTTCGCGCGGTTTTCTATTTCACGCGTCAGTTGTTCGACGGCCACCGTTGTGGCCAGTCGCGTTTGTTAGACCTGTGGTACCAGAGAACGTGTTCAGAATAAATATCGTTTGAGAAAACTGGTCGTTTGTCTCTCATTCGACTAAACTCTACTAATTTCCTCATATAACCTCAACACTTTCCCAACAGGCACATTGCATCACATGTCGGGGTCAGGCCTGGGTGGCTGGTGCTGTGAGGCAGCGATTCTACCAACTGCACCAGTTTCAGAAAGACCCAGTCAGAAACATAGAAAATAGGTGCAGGAGTAGGCCATTCGGCCCTTCGAGCCTGCACCGCCATTCAATATGATCATGGCTGATCATCCAACTCAGTATCCTGTACCTGCCTTCTCTCCATACCCTCTGATCCCTTTAGCCACAAGGGCCACATCTAACTCCCTCTTAAATATAGCCAATGAACTGGCCTCAACTACCTTCTGTGGCGGAGAATTCCACAGATTCACCACTCTGTGTGAAAAATGTTTTTCTCATCTCGGTCCTAAAAGATTTCCCCCTTATCCTTAAACTGTGACCCCTTGTTCTGGACTTCCCCAACATTGGGAACAATCTTCCTGCATCTAGCCTGTCCAACCCCTTAAGAATTTTGTAAGTTTCTATAAGATCCCCCCTCAATCTTCTAAATTCTAGTGAGTACAAGCCGAGTCTATCCAGTCTTTCTTCATATGAAAGTCCTGACATCCCAGGAATCAGTCTGGTGAACCTTCTCTGTACTCCCTCTACGGCAAGAATGTCTTTCCTCAGATTAGGAGACCAAAACTGTACGCAATACACCAGTTGTGGTCTCACCAAGACCCTGTACAACTGCAGTAGAACCTCCCTGCTCCTATACTCAAATCCTTTTGCTATGAATGCTAACATACCATTCACTTTCTTCACTGCCTGCTGCACCTGCATGCCTACTTTCAATGACTTGTGTACCATGACACCCAGGTCTTGTTGCATCTCCCCTTTTCCTAATCGGCCACCATTCAGATAATAGTCTACTTTCCTGTTTTTGCCACCAAAGTGGATAACCTCACATTTATCCATATTATACTGCATCTGCCATGCATTTGCCCATTCACCCAGCCTATCCAAGTCACCTTGCAGCCTCCTAGCATCCTCCTCACAGCTAATACTGCCCCCCAGCTTCGTGTCATCCGCAAACTTGGAGATGTTCAATTCAATTCCCTCGTCCAAATCATTAATATATATTGTAAATAGCTGGGGTCCCAGCACTGAGCCTTGTGGTACCCCACTAGTCACTGCCTGCCATTCTGAAAAGGACCCGTTTACTCCTACTCTTTGCTTCCTGTCTGCCAGCCAGTTCTCTATCCACATCAATACTGAACCTCCAATACCGTGTGCTTTAAGTTTGTATACTAATCTCTTATGTGGGACCTTGTCGAAAGCCTTCTGAAAGTCCAGATATAACATATCCACTGGTTCTCCCTTATCCACTCTACTAGTTACATCCTCGAAAAATTCTATAAGATTCGTCAGACATGATTTACCTTTCATAAATCCATGCTGACTTTGTCCAATTATTTCACCACTTTCCAAATGTGCTGCTATCCCATCTTTAATAACTGACTCTAGCAGTTTCCCCACTACCGATGTTAGACTAACTGGTCTGTAATTCCCCGTTTTCTCTCTCCCTCTCTTTTTAAAAAAGTGGGGTTACATTAGCTACCCTCCAATCCTCAGGAACTACTCCAGAATCTAAAGAGTTTTGAAAAATTAAAAGGACATGGTGAGAGCGCACCGCTGCATTGACCTCACCATGAGGCAAAGTAAATGCAACTGTCTTCTTTCTCCAAAGGTTGTGGTCCATGTTGTAGTGATATAAAACTGTCAGAGACAGGAGTCTCTCTATTCTGTTTCAGTTTGATTCTCTAAGACCGGCTTTAAGACAGTGTACCATCTCTCCTTTTGGAATCGGGTACGGTTCCATTCCGTGGTTGCTTTGCTGAGTGGCCCCTCACGTATTGTCAAGACTTCACAGCCAAGCTGGATCCAGATTTATTACATTTTTTACCAGATTTGTTACATATGCACTTTCAGGTCAGTCACCAAAAATGTTATCATGTATCTGTACACTGTGGATGGCTCGATTGTAATCATGTATAGGGGGGTTGCACGTAAGGTCAATGGGTCAAAGGGTGTGACGCATGGAGCAGCACAATCCTTCTGGAGGACATGGCAGCCTCCGGCATACACTGTTAACACACAAAACACATACTTTCTTACCTGTTAAAAACTGCCGAAATGGTCAATTTTTGCGCTGTAAATAATTGTGGAGGGTGACTGAACGCTCTGAACCAAATGCTCTAGTATCTTTGCTCTGAACCCTAGCACCAAGGTGTAAGCGGCCGAAGGAACGCATCCCTCGGGACAGCCCCCTACTCTCCCCCCGGGGTCAGCGCTGTCCGGCTACGGACGCCCTTCGCCCACCCGACTATCATGGGCTGTGAGTTGGCAGCACCCACACACGGGGCCGTGGCTCAGGACAGTGGACACACGGGGACAAAAACCCGGCAACGTCCCCGTCAGCTGCAGCAGAGGGTGGGCACAGTCTGGTCCCTCGGCCCATCCAGAGGCACTGACCGCGCTGCACCGGACCCCGACCCCCCCCCCCCCGACCATCCCCCCCTCACCGACCCCCGACATTTTTCACAGATTTAGATTAAATATAATTGAGAAGGAAGTCATAACTCGTCAGTGCCAAAAGTTGCACATTAATTAATTAAGCTAAGTATGAGATCGAATGAGATCGAAAAAGTAAGCGCCATCTAGTGTTCAATGCTCCTATTAACATAGAAAATAGATGCAGGAGGAGGCCATTCGGCCCTTCGAGCCAGCACCGCCATACATTGTGATCATGACTGATCGACCCCTATCAATAAACCGTGACTGCCTTCTCCCCATATCCCTTGACTTCACTAGCCCCTAGAGCTCTATCTAACTCTCTCTTAAATCCATCCAGTGACTTGGCCTCCACTGCCCTCTGTGGTAGGGAATTCCATAAATTCCCAACTCTCTGGGTGAAAACGTTTTTTCTCACCTCAGTCTTAAACGACCTCCCCTTTATTCTAAGACTGTGGCCCCTGGTTCTGGACTCGCCCAACATTGGGAGCATTTTTCCTGCATTTAGCTAGTCCAGTCCTTACGTTTAGAAGGATCCCCCTCATCCTTCTAAACTCCAGTGAATACAAGCCTTGTCTTTTTAATCTTTCCTCATATAACAGTCCCGCCATCCCAAGGATCAATCTCGTGAACCTACGCTGCACTGCCTCAATCACAAGGATGTCCTTTCTCAAATTAGGAGACCAAAACTGTACACAATACTCCAGATGTGGTCTCACCAGAGCCCTATACAACTGCAGAAGAACCTCTTTACTCCTATACTGAAATCCTCTTGTTATGAAGGCCAACATTCCATTAGCTTTCTTCACTGCCTGCTGTACCTGCACGCCAACTTTCAGTGACCGGTGTACAAGGACACCCAGGTCTCGCTGCACCTCCCCTTTACCTAACCTAACCCCATTGAGATAATAATCTGCCCCCTTGTTTTTGCCACCAAAGTGGATAACCTCACATTTATCTATATTATACTGCATCTGCCACGCATCTGCCCACTCACTCAACCTGTCCAGGTCACCTTGCAACCTCCTAACATCCTCTTCACAGTGCCACCCAGCTTTGTGTCATCTGCAAACTTGCTAGTGTTGCTCCTAATTCTCTCTTCCAAATCATTAATATATATGGTAAACAGTTGCGGCCCCAACACCGAACCTTGCGGCACTCCACTCGCCACTGCCTGCCATTCTGAAAATAACCCGTTCACTCCTACACTTTGCTTCCGGTCTGCCAACCAATTTTCTATCCATGTCAACACCCTACCCCCAATATAATGTGCTCTAATTTTAGTCACCAGTCTCCCGTGTGGGACTTTATCAAAGTCTTTCTGAAAGTCTAGATACACTACATCCACTGGCACCCCTTCATCCATTTTACTTGTCACGTCCTCAAAAAATTCCAGAAGATTAGTCAAGCATGGTTTCCCTTTCATAAATCCATGTTGACTTGGACTAATCCTTTTGCTGCTATCCAAATGCCCCATTATTACCTCTTTAATAATTGACTCCAGCATCTTTCCCACCACCGAAGTCAGGCTAACTGGTCTGTAATTCCCTGTTTTCTCTCTCGCTCCTTTCTTGAAAAGTGGGATAGCATTAGCTATTCTCCAATCCACAGGAATTGATCCTGAATCTATTGAACATTGGAAAATAATCACCAATGCGCCCACTATTTCTAGAGCCACCTCCCTGAGGACCCTGGGATGCAGACCATCAGGCCCAGGGGATTTATCATCCTTCAGTCCCATTAGCCTACCCAATACTATTTCTCGCCTAATGAAAATTTATTTCAGTTCCTCTACCCCCTTAGATCCTCTGTCCTCCAGTACATCTGGGAGATTGTTTGTGTCTTCCTTAGTGAAGACAGATCCGAAGTACCTATTCAACTCTTCTGCCATTTCCTTGTTGCCCATAATAATTTCACCCGTGTCTGCCTTCAAGGGACCCACATTTGACTTTGCTACTCTTTTTCCCTTAACATATCTAAAGAAGCTTTTACTGTCCTTCTTTATATTCCTGGCCAGCTTCCCTTCGCATTTCATCTTTTCAGCGCGTATTGCCCGTTTTGTTTCCTTCTGTTGTCCTATGAAAGTTTCCCAATCCTTTGGCTTCTGGCTACTCTTTGCTGTGTTATACATCTTTTCTTTTAGTTTTATTTCATCCCTAACTTCTCTTGTCAGCCACGGTTGCCTCCTACTTAGAATCTTTCTTCCTTTTTGGAATGAAATGATCCTGTGTCTTCCAGATTATGCCCAGAAATTCCTGCCATTGCTGTTCCACCGTCATTCCTGCTAGGATCCTTTTCCAGTCTACCTTAGCCAGCTCCTCTCTCATGCCTTCATAGTCCCCTTTGTTCAACTGCATCACTGCTACGGATTTAACCTTCTCCTTATCAAATTGCAGATTAAAACTAATCATATTATGATCACTACATCCAAGCGGTTCCTTTACCTCGAGTTCTCTTATCATATCTGGTTCATTGGACAACGCTAAATCCAGAATTGCCTTTTCTCTGGTCGGCTCCATTACAAGCTGCTCTAAGAATCCATCTCAGAGGCAATGTACAAACCCTCTTTCTTGGGGTCCTGAACCAACTTGATTTTCCCAGTCTACCTGCATATTGAAATCCCCCATCACCATAGTGGCATTACCTTTGTTACATGCCAGTTTTAACTCCTGCTGCAACTTACACCCTACATCTGGGCTACTATTTGGGGGTCTGTAGATAACACCAATTAGTGTCTTCTTGCCTTTACAATTCCTCAACTCAATTGACAGTGACTCTACCTCGTTAGTCCCTATGTGTTCCCTCGCAAGGGACTGAATTCCATCCCTCACCAGCAGAGCTACCCCTCCTCTATAAGTGTACCTATAGAAAGGACACCTGCCTGTCCTTTCTATAAGTACACAAAAATGCTGGAGAAACTCAGCGGGTGCAGCAGCATCTATGGAGCGAAGGAGATAGGCAACGTTTCGGGCCGAAACCCTTCTTCTATAGGATGTATAACCGTGAATATTAAGTTCCCAGGTCCGATCCTCCCGCAGCCACGTCTCAGTAATCCCCACAATGTCATATCTACCAACCTCTAACTGAGTCTCAAGCTCATCTACTTTACTTCTTATACTTCGTGTATTCATATACAATATTTTAAATTCCTTACGCATCTCACCTTTCACATCGATCCCTATTACACTTGGCCATACTCTCCTATCCTTTTGTGAGCTTCCTTTCCCGTTAATTCTGGGGTAATTAACTATCCCTTTACTCTCTTTCCTATTAACTCCGTCCTCGACTATCCCATTTGACACCCCACCCCCCTTATTCAGTTTAAAACCACCCGTGTAGCAGTGGCAGCAGTGCCAGAATGCTGGTCCCCCACCTGTTAAGATGCAATCCCTCCCTTTTGTACAGTTCCCCCTTACTCCAAAACAGATCCCAGTGATCTAAGAATCTAAATCCCTGCCCCCTGCACCAGTTCCTCAGCCATATTAGGCTCCCCATATTACTCTATGGGGAGCCTAATTCTGTGCTGCAGTCCATTTAAACCATATATTATTATACCATACTGCCTAATTAATGGGTGAGGGCAGTTCCTGTGGGTTCCCCCGTTTACTGAACCCCACTGACTGCCAGTGGGTAGAGAGGGGGTCACGGCCATAGTGAGACTGGGGCAGTGCCAGGCTGGGGGAAAGCTAAGGCATCTTCCACTGAGAGGAAAATGCCTAACCCTCACTCTAACTTGCCCCCCTTCCAGAGCTACCCATGACTTGAGCTGGAGCCGCTTTGGGACCGGCTGCGGGCTCCGTAAGTGTGGCCGCTCAGCGGGTCCACCTTGGCCAGCATGCCCTTCTGGATCATCATGGTGATGATAGTGGAGAGCAGCACTGCCCTGCACGCCGCCCGGGCCGCCTTCAGCACCCCCATAGCGCTGGCTCCGTCAGTCCACCCACTCGCTCGCTGCAACACTGGCCTACCGACAGCTCGACCGATCCTTCACAGCACCCACGGGCCGGTCCAACAGCCCGACCATCCACTCGCAGCACTGACCGGCAGCCCGACTGACCGGTGGCCCTACAGCCCAATCACAGCACTCACCGGCCTACCGACAGCCCGACCGATCCTTCACAACATCCACCGGCCTACCGACAGCCCGGCCTACCAACTGACTGACTGACCGACCGACTGAATGACTGACTGACCTTCCCTAATCCAAATTCTAACCCTAGCTCTACATTTTTATTTATCATTTTATTTAACAGTTCACATCATAACTTTACAAAGATAAATCAATGGTCAAACAAAATTATCAGCAAGGTTAGCATTACCTTTATTCCTTTGACACCTTGCTATTGTTTTGATGTAATTAGGAGGCACCCAGAGTGCTCGCTGCCTAGCTACCATGAAACAAAACATCTGATTGCTCAATTGGCGTCCGACGCAATGTCAAACGTGCACATTGATTGGACAATTACAACTCGGAAAATTGGAGGTTTTTCTCATATTTAAAAAATATGTGCAGGGTTTGTTCTTGACACGTTTCAGGCATGATTTCTATAATATTTTTACACAATATGTGAAACATTCAGGGAGTTCCGTGAGTTGGGTCACGAACCTGAACGAAAAAGCTCCTCGGCCCAGAGCCTAAACAGCCTATTGCACTTACACAAAAATGCTGGAGAAACTCAGCGGGTGCAGCAGCATCTATGGAGCGAAGGAGATGGGTAACGTTTTGGGCCGAAACCCTTCTTCAGACTGATAGGGGGTGGCGGGGAGTAGGAAGGAAAAAGGGAGGAGGAGGAGCCCGAGGGCTGGGGGATGGGAGGAGACAGCTCATGGGCTAAGGAAGGGGAGGAGACATCAAGGGTTAACAAAATTGGGAGAATTCAATGTTCATGCCGTCCGGATGCAGGCTCCCCAAGCGGAATATGAGGTGCTGTTCTTCCAATTTCCGGTGTTGCTCACTCTGGCAATGGAGGAGACCCAGGACAGAGAGGTCGGATTGGGAATGGGAGGGGGAGTTGAAGTGCTCCTTGAACATAGCCTATTGCACTTTATCTGTTTATTTACGTGTGTATATTCTATGGTATATGGACACTCTGATCTGATCTGTATTTATGCCTGCAATATTCTGTTGTGCTGCAGCAAGCAAGAATTTCATTGTCCTATCTGGGACACATGACAATAAGCTCTCTTGACTCTTGTATACACATCTATCAGCCTCCTACGCTCCAAGTCTCAGCCTGTCAATCAAAGATACTAGAGCTCTATGATATTTGCTGTCAATAGCGACCGGCCCCGCCCCCTCTGTCGGCACACGCGTCTAACCCCGCCCACTACTGCGTCACATGCAAAATGCCCCGCCCCGTTTGCGTCCCACGCGTTCGGTCCCGCCCCGCCCGCCGGGTCACGTGTGTTGTTGCGGTGACGCCAGATTCACCAAAGACCATAGAGCGGATTCACTGCGGCCCCGGAGACGCGCTTGCTGGACGCGGCCCACAGTGGCAGGTACACGGGGTACACCGGCCGGCCCACTGGCTACCGAGCCCGACGTGTAGGACGCGGGGCTAGGGTGTAGGGGAGAGAGTGACAGACAGACCGACCGAGAGACCGCGGCCTCTGGCCGGGATTCAGGACGGTGTGAGGCTCCGGTCCGGGGGTAACAGGCGGGAGAGTGGCTCCAGGCTGGGGGGGGGGGGGGGGTGAGAGGGAGTGGTCGGTGTCCAGGCCCAGTGTACAGGCGTTAGCGGGGGAAGAGGCCCTGGTCCGGGGTTTGGCTTGTCCTCGGCGAATACCCTGGGCAATAGGGCGAAGTTCCGCCCCGGAAGATAAAAGTTACAGCTCTTGAGAAGTAGGGGCGAGGGGATACAGTGTCTCTGTGTGTATCCGAGTCGCAAGAAACCCTTCAAATAGAATTTGTAAATCTAAGGGTTTCTAAAGTATATTCAGGGCAAAATAATGTGGAACATATTAGAGACATCGGGCAATCTGTGCGTTGAGGCAGATGGTATTCTAAGACAGTCAGTTCCTAAATTAATTCCTTCTATGAGTATTCACAAACGCAACTGACTTGGTAGCAGGAGGATTGAGTGAAGGGGGAGGTGATGGACTAGTGCCGGTCATCATGAATAAAGTGGATAACTCCTCAGGGCCAGATGGGATTCATCCTAGGCTGCTACAGGGGACAAGATTGCTTAGATTTCTAAATCTTCACTGGACACAAATGAGGTACCAGGTGACTGGAGGAGGGCAAATATGCTCCACTTTTCAACAAATGGAAAAGTCTGGTAAATATAGACGTGAGCCCAACATCAGTGCAAGGTGGGCTGTGCACCAGGTGCAGAACTACATGAATCCCTTCAACTTCAGAGTTCCAGTCCTCCTTCTTCCCACTCCTAAAGACTGTCTCCTTGCTGAAAGCTGAAATCATTTCTGTGAATGCACATAAGCAGAGCCTTGTAAAGCTACCCCACTCATCTCTGTCTCAAATGAAAACAGGGTACCACATTTGGCCAGCATTTCTGCGTGACCTGCCACCTTCAAAGATCTGTACAACAAACCCCGCCCCCCCTATCCCTTTGTTCCTTTGCACCCTTCAGCACTGTGCTGCTAAATCTGTACCACCCTGTCCCTCGCCAAAATGCCACTTTCCACATTTTGCAGAATTGAACTCCATCTGCCACAACACCTGTCACAGCTGATTGACATCATCACTATTTATCACACCGTCAGCTACATTATCCAAGTCATTTATTATTTGGAACCCTGTCTGTACGCAGAGCCTGTCTTTGTCAGTGCAGGGGACTGTTGTTGACCATTCAAACCTCCTTCAGCCATTGGCTTTTTCGTTAGGCCTGCATTTGATTGAAGTTGGGTGACCCTTCTCTTGCTCAAACAAGCCTTTTCTGTGGTGATTTCTTCACATCCATATCGATGACATCTGCTGTATTGCCTTTGTTCACCATAGCACAATTGAATTTTGTTTGTGGAATGTGGCCTGCCTTTTCCAGGTCTGCCTTCTACCCTGAGTTAACCCGGACCTGCAAGGTGATTTATATATTTTTTTAAATAAAAAAATAAAAAATAATAATCCTGCCTGCCAGGAGCATGCGACGGATCATTGCTGGAGATGCCCTCGCATGTGAATGCTGTTATATTTCACACTTCCCAGCCCCTAGTATCATCTCATATTGAGGATGAGGGGAGAACGTACCCTGGCACTATCACCACCTGACATCACCTCACACGTTGGGAGGTAGGCCTCCTTAACTAGGTGAAGATGTACTGCTGGTGTGGCCAGCGCATTAGTTTATTATTGTCACATGTCGTGGAATACAATGAAAAGCTTTGTTTACATGGTATCTAGTCAAATCATACTACGCATGAGTACAATCAAGTTATACACTGGTACAACAGGTGGTGCAAAGAAAAATATATAGTGTGTGTTATAGTGTTACAGAGAAAAAAGTGCAATAGTCACAATGAGGTAGGTTGGTAGATTAGGAATACCCCCAAGTACCATTCAGTAACCTGATAAGAGTGGTGAAATGGTTATATGTGCTTCAAGCTTTTATCTTCTGTCTGATGGGAGAGGGAAGAGGGAAGAAGCGAGTGACTGGGATGTGAGCTGGCTGCTTGGAGTGTAGATGGAGCAGACAGTTTGCCAATATCCCTTACCTAACACCGATCCACAACCTGGGCAGCTCTCCCTGCTTTCCACACCTCATCCCGTGGTCTCCGGCCCCGGTCTTGGACAGGAGGTGTGTGTGTGTGTGTGTTCCGGGTTAGGGTCTGTGACCAGTGTGGGATGTGGAAGGAAGCACTGACTGAGGGTGTGATTTGCAGATCCCACGTAGTGACTGACCTGATTCCTGCAATCATGGGCAGAATCTTCTTGGACCACATCGGGGGCACTCGTCTCTTCTCCTGCGCCAACTGTGATACCATCCTGACCAACCGCTCTGAGCTCATCTCCACGCGCTTCACTGGAGCCACAGGGAGAGCCTTCCTCTTCAACAAGGTGAGCAAGCTCCATGTCAAACCCACCACAACCCCCCGGCACAGTTTCCAGTGGACCTAGCCAGAGATACCCCTCTATATTCATATATGAGAGGCTGTCCACATTGGGAGCGGAGGGCGGGGTGATGGGGATGAATAGATATGGAGTCGGTGTATGAGTGGGGGTTGGGGTTGTTGTGTGAGTGAGGTGCGCGTGTTGGAAGGGTGGGTGCATATGTGGATTGAGTGCGAGGGTGATGGGTGGGTGCTGTGTGGTGGTGGGATTGGGGTGCATTGGTGGTGTGGGTGCAAGGGTGAGGGATGGAGGGCGTGCATGTCCCTGGGGCGGGCATGTGAATGTGTGAGGTGGAAGGGTGTGTGTGGTGTCTGCACGGCTGAACTGTGAATGGGTCGCGGATCTCTGACTGTCCTGCCCTGCCCTGGCCAGGTGGTGAACCTCCAGTACAGCGAGGTGCAGGACCGGGTGATGCTCACCGGCAGACACATGGTGCGAGACGTCAGCTGCAAGAACTGCAACAGTAAGCTGGGCTGGATCTATGAGTTTGCGACCGAGGACAGCCAGCGCTACAAGGAGGGCCGAGTGATCCTCGAGAGGGCCCTGGTGCGGGAGAGCGAAGGCTTCGAAGAGCACGTTCCCTCCGACGCTTCCTGAGGGGCCCTTCTTTTAGACAATTCTTTCTCTTCTGTTTTCTGGCTTCAAAGAAGGAAGAAATACTTTTATTTAAAAAACAGTTATCTTTCTTTGGTGTACAGTGTCAGCTTGGCATCCAGTCTGGCATGTTGTCATGTGTCTGTGTACACACTGATTTAACCTTGCAGCATTACCAGTAGGCTGACCTCCATCTGCTTTGTTCTTGTTTTTTTAATTTAATTATTTTAGTACATTTCTCTAGCTGCCTGTTATATGCTAGGTGCCAGCTTGCCTGAGCTTGTAAATCTGCCCTTTGTGATCTGGGGTGTGAGGGGGGAATGGGAGCAAAGTTATCATTCTGTTGGGCGGCAGTCCTGGATGGTGGATGATTGGGAGTGAGGTGGGAGCTCCTCAGTACCTGGATTTAGTCCAGTCTGAGGTAATACCTTACTGCCTTGAAATCACTGCTACACTCGGGGGGGGGGAGGGGGGGGGGAGGGGGAGAAGGGGGGGGGAGCAGGGTGGGGGGGGGGGGGGGAGGGGGGGGAAGGGGAAGGGGGGTGGAGAGAGGTGGAGGTGGAAAGGTACTGGTTTCCTCTTGAGATCCTCTGTAATGTGTCGAGAATTTAATAAACAGATAATGTTCGTCCATGCTTGCCATCGTTGAGCTGTAACAGCACTTGTTCAGCACAGACACGCTGCTTGTTTTCCAGGAGACCGATGGTGCAACAGGTGCTGCATTCCGGACCTACGCTCTGGGCCACACTCTCAAGTCAAGTTGAGTTTATTGTCACGTGCACAAGTACAGTAATGTAGTAGCAATGAGCTGCGTCACAGGCACATAGACAGACAACACAAAACATAAATTGTACATAATTACACACGATTACACAAACAATTGGAAGACCAGTCAATCTAGTGTGTACAACGGAACTGTAGAAGCTCGTTTACACTGAAGATAAATACACAATGCTAGAGTAACTCAGCGGGACAGGCAGCATCTCTGGAGAGAAGGTATGGGTGACGTTTTGGGTCGAAACATCACCCATTCCTTCTCTCCAGAGATGCATGATAGTCTAATGTTTTAGTTGCTGATTAGGGTTGTGCAGATTGGTTCAAGACCCTAGTGCTTGTAGGAAAATATATTCTTGAACCCAGTGGTATGTGACATCAGGCTTCTGTACTGATGGTAGCAATGAAAAGGGGACATGGCCCGGTTGTAATTCTTGATGATGACAGTTGCTGCTGCCTTTAGCCAGCACCGCATGTAGATGCTTTTCATGGTGTGGAGGGCTGTGCTGGTGCTGAATCCGCCAGTCTCTTCAACCTCTTGCATTCCCGTGTGTTGGAATCGCTGCACCGGGTGTGATGCAACTGCCAAGACATCTGTAGAGGTTTGTTAGAATATTCAGTGTCCTGCCAAATGATTCCAAACTCCTGCTGCAGACTTGCACTGCCAACAGTAGTCTCCCTCCCCCCCCCCCCCCCCCTTGTCCAGAGGAGGCCAGGTTTCCAAATTTAAGGATGAACGTGCTTGTATTGGCAGCAGTGGGGAGCAGGTTCACTGGGTTAATTCTTGGGCAACAGAGGCTTCGCTAGTGTCGAAATTCATTGGAGTACAAAAATAGGAAGGGTGATATTTATGGAAACAAGATAGAGAGAAGAGTAGTGAGGGTATTTTCCCTGCGAGAATCAGATGACATAGTATTTCAGGATAGGGTGAGCTTATCTGGGCTGTGTGGAATTTGTGGATCATGAATTCTCCAGGCCAGACAGCTGTGGAGGCTCAATGCTTGCTTGTTTGTTAGGGTGGTACTGTAGTGCAGCTTGTAGAGCTGCTGCCTCACTGCGCCAGACACCAGGGTTCAATCCTGACCTTGGGTGCTGTCTGCGTGGAGTTTGTACATTCTTCCTGTGACCGCATGGTTTTCTTTTGGGTGCTTCAGTTTCCTCCCATTATTCTTCCTGTGACCGCATGGTTTTCTTTTGGGTGCTTCAGTTTCCTCCCATTATTATAATAATAATAATAATGGATGGGATTTATATAGCGCCTTTCTAGAATACTCAAGGCGCTTTACATCGCATTATTCATACACTCCTCAGTCACACTCGGTGGTGGTGAGCTACTTCTGTAGCCACAGCTGCCCTGGGGCAGACTGACGGAAGCGTGGCTGCTAATCTGCGCCTACGGCCCCTCCGACCACCACCAATCACTCACACACATTCACACACAGGCAAAGGTGGGTGAAGTGTCTTGCCCAAGGACACAACGACAGTATGCACTCCAAGCGGGATTCGAACCGGCTACCTTCCGGTCGCCAGCCGAACACTTAGCCCATTGTGCCATCTGTCGTCCCAGGTTGTAGGTCAATTAGCCTCTGTAAATTGCCCTCGATGTGTAGAGAGAGGAGGAGAAAGTGTGATAACACAGAACTAATGTGAAAGGTTCATTGATGCTCTGCTTTGACTCACTGGGTTGGAGGGTCTGAGACTGTGTTTTTAGACTAAACTTAAACTAAAATAAGATTTCTTCAAGTGAATGGTGGCCGATTAAGAAAAGGGGAGTTGCAACGAGACCTGGGTGTCATGGTACACCAGTCATTGAAAGTAGGCATGCAGGTGCAGCAGGCAGTGAAGAAAGCGAATGGTATGTTAGCATTCATAGCAAAAGGATTTGAGTATAGGAGCAGGGAGGTTCTACTGCAGTTGTACAGGGTCTTGGTGAGACCACACCTGGAGTATTGCGTACAGTTTTGGTCTCCTAATCGGAGGAAAGACATTCTTGCCATAGAGGGAGTACAGAGAAGGTTCACCAGACTGATTCCTGGGATGTCAGGACTTTCATATGAAGAAAGACTGGATCGACACGGCTTGTACACGCTAGAATTTAGAAGATTGAGGGGGGATCTTATAGAAACGTACAAAATTCTTAAGGGGTTGGAAGGCTAGATGCAGGAAGATTGTTCCCGATGTTGGGGAAGTCCAGAACAAGGGGTCACAGTTTAAGGATAATGGGGAAATCTTTTAGGACCGAGATGAGAAAAACATTTTTCACACAGAGAGTGGTGAATCTGTGGAATTCTCTGCCACAGAAGGTAGTTGAAGCCAGTTCATTGGCTATATTTAAGAGGGAGTTAGATGTGGCCCTTGTGGCTAAAGGTATCAGGGGGTATGGAGAGAAGGCAGGTACAGGATACCGAGTTGGATGATCAGCCATGATCATATTGAATGACGGTGCAGGCTTGAAGGACCGAATGGCCTACTCCTTCACCTATTTTCCAGTGGGTCCAGTATAGGATCCTATAGCTGTGTTGCTGTACTGGGTCTAGTATAAGATCCTATAGCAGTGTTGCTGTATTGGCTCCAGTATAAGATCCTATAGCAGTGTTGCTGTACTGGGTCTAGTATAAGATCCTATAGCGGTGTTGCTGTACTGGGTCTAGTATAAGTTCCTATAGCGGTGTTGCTGTACTGGGTCTAGTATAGGATCCTATAGCAGTGTTGCTGTACTGGGTCCAGTATAAGATCCTATAGCAGTGTTGCTGTACTGGGTCTAGTATAGGATCCTATAGCAGTGTTGCTGTACTGGGTCCAGTATAAGATCCTATAGCAGTGTTGCTGTACTGGGTCTAGTATAGGATCCTATAGCAGTGTTGCTGTACTGGGTCCAGTATAGGATCCTATAGCAGTGTTGCTGTACTGGGTCTAGTATAGGATCCTATAGCAGTGTTGCTGTACTGGGTCCAGTATAAGATCCTATAGCAGTGTTGCTGTACTGGGTCTAGTATAGGATCCTATAGCAGTGTTGCTGTACTGGGTCTAGTATAGGATCCTATAGCAGTGTTGCTGTACTGGGTCCAGTATAAGATCCTATAGCAGTGTTGCTGTACTGGGTCCAGTATAGGATCCTATAGCAGTGTTGCTGTACTGGCTCCAGCATCTTTGGCTGTGAGGGAGCGCTACCCGAGGTCCGCCGCGCTCTCCCTTCCCCCGGGCCTCCGGTTCCGGCAGCGCGTTTCCGCACGGTCGCTTCCGGCGGCGCAGCTCCGGCTCAGAGCGGGAGAGCGGGAGGGTGAGGGGGGAGGGGAGAGGGAGCGGAGCAGGGGGGGAGAGGGAGGGAGGGAGGGATCGGAGCCAAGCGGGAGAGAGGGAGTAGCACCGGGGGGGGGGGGAGGGGGGGGGGGGGAGGAGTGGCAACACGAAGAGGAATAGAGAGACATATCTGGGTTGAGCAGAGGCGAAAGGGACGGGCATCTGGAGCGGGAAGGGGGTAAAGCCAGTGAAGCCCAGAATCACAACTGGCTGAAGTGTTCTTGGGGCTGGAGAGAAGCACAAGCGGCTCCCGCTGTCGGCTGGATTGAAGGAAACAGAAGACCCGAGAACCAGAGTGTCAGGTGAGATGATCCACCCTTGGAAATCCAACTTTGGCCCCCATCATGACCAATTTACTCTTTGACACATAACGCTGAAACACTGAGGACAGGCAGTGTCTGTGAAGTGAGGAGTGATGTTGCTTCAGCTCAGATGTGTGATCAGAACTGTGGAAAGTGCGAAATGAAATAAGTTATTGAGGAAAGATTGAGGGGAGTAGATTGCAAACATAAAGTTGTGGGAGGGATCGGGAAAGTGCAGGAAAGGCTGAGGGAGGAGTAATGTCTGGAAGATGGTGGGTTATGGTGGCGAATGACAAAAGGAGTGTGAAGGGAAGGTAACTAGCAGATGAGGTGTTGCTCTTTGTGAGGTCAAATGTAACAGGAAAATATACATTAATGGCAGGAAGCTATAGAAGTAGGTACAACTTTGAAAATATATTTGGACCATTACTTGGACATAAAAGGTTTGGAGGGATATGGGCCAAATACAGGCAAAGTGCAGGTACAGACAGATCGGGAGGAGTAACTTCTCCCAGTCCCCGACCCCAAACCTCACCCATCCTTTATCTCTAGAGATGCTGCCTGACCCGCTGAGTCACTCCAGCACTTTTTGTCTATCTTTGATATAAACCAGCATCTGCAGTTCTTTGTTTCTACAACTTATTTTGGTATTGGTTTATTATTGTCACATGCACCCACATAGTGAAAAATATTTTGCATGCTATCCAGTCAAATCATACTAGACCTGAATACTAACATTCAATAAACAATGGATAAGCTTTTTCCATTGAGAGTAGGGAAGATTCAAACAAGAGGACATGATTTGAGAACTAAGAGACAGAAGTTTAGGGGTAACATGAGGGGGAACTTCTTTACTCAGAGAGTGGTAGCTGTGTGGAATGAGCTTCCAGTGGAAGTGGTGGAGGCAGGTTCGATTTTATCATTTAAAAATAAATTGGATAGGTATATGGACGGGAAAGGAATGGAGGGTTATGGTCTGAGTGCAGGTAGATAGGACTAGGGGAGAATAAGTGTTCGGCACAGACTAGAAGGGCCGAGATGGCCTGTTTCCGTGCTGTGATTGTTATATGGTTATATGGTTAAACAAATACAACAAGTAGTGCAAGGAGAAAAATATAAGAGTGTAGCCTATGGTGTTACAGTTACAGATAAAGTGTACATTTAATAAAGTGCAAGGACAGCAATGAGATAGGTTGGAAACTACGCCTGTACCATATGAGAAGGCAATTCAATAGCAGGGTAGAAGCTGTTCTTGAATCTAGTGGCACGTGCTTTCAAGTTTTTGTATTGTGTGTTCAACACAAGAAGGGAGAAGAGGGAATGACCAGGATGTTTTTGATTATGTTGGCTGCTTTCCCAAGGCAATGTGAAGTGTAGATGGAGTTGACGGGAGGGGTTGCTGGTTTGTGTGATGGACTGGGCTACATCCACAACTCTGCAATTGTGATCACTGATGAGTTTTGTGGGGATTATGATGTTGAAGGCAGAGCTATGGTCGATATATACAAAGTATATGGATTGAACTGAGAAATTAGCTTGTTAACAGTGTACAACAGGTCCCCAATTATGGAATGGGAATTAGAAGAGCATAAATGCCAGGAGATTGCAGGCAGCTGCAAGATTAATAAGACTGTCATATAAGGGGATATTAGCTTTCTCAATAAGGACTGGGACTGTTATAGTACAAAAGGCATAGACGAGTTTAAATTTGTCAAATATGTTCAGGAAAGTTTCCTCGGGCAATATGTAGAGGCCTCTGCACGGGGCAGGACAAAACCTGATTTACTCTTAGGAAATTAGAAAGGGCAAGTGACTGAGCCGTGGTTGAGCCGTTTGGGACCAGTGACACAGTTCTATTAGCGTTAAAATCGAAGGTAGACAAAAATGCTGGAGAAACTCAGCGGGTGAGGCAGCACCTATGGAGCGAAGGGAGGTAACAATAGACAATAGGTGCAGGAGTAGGCCATTTGGCCCTTCGAGCCAGCACCGCCATTCAATGTGATCATGGCTGATCATCCCCAATCAGTACCCCGTTCCTGCCTTCTCCCCATATCCCCTGACTCCACTATTTTTAAGAGCCCTATCTAGCTCTCTCTTGAAAGCATCCAGAGAACCTGCCTCCACTGCCCTCTGAGGCAGAGAATTCCACAGACTCACCACTCTCTGTGAGAAAAAGTGTTTCCTCGTCTCCGTTCTAAATAGCTTACTCCTTATTCTTAAGCTGTGGCCCCTGGTTCTGGACTCCCCCAAAATCGGGAACATGTTTCCTGCCTCTAGTGTGTCCAAGCCCTTAACAATCTTATATGTTTCAATGAGATACCCTCTCATCCTTCTAAACTCCAGAGTGTACAAGCCCAGCTGCTCCATTCTCTCAGCGTATGACAGTCCTACCATCCCGGGAATTAACCTTGTAAACCTACGCTGCACTCCCTCAATAGCAAGAATGTCCTTCCTCAAATTAGGGGACCAAAATTGCACACAATACTCCAGGTGTGGTCTCACTAGGGCTCTGTACAACTGCAGAAGGACCTCTTTGCTCCTATATTCGATTCCTCTTGTTATAAAGGCCATCATGCCATTTGCTTTCTTCTCTGCCTGCTGTACCTGCATGGCTACTTTCATAGACTTTCGTAGACTGATGTACAAGGACCCCCAGATCCCGTTGTACTGCCCCTTTTCCCTACTTGACGCCATCTGCCTTCCTGTTTTTGCTACCAAAGGGGATAACCTCACATTTATCCGCATTAAACTTCATCTGCCATGCATCGTTTCGGGTTGAGACCCTTCTTCAGACTGAGGTGGGGGGGTGGGGGGGGCGGGGCGGGAAGAAGAAAGGAAGAGGCGGAGACAGTAGGCTGTGGGAGAGCAGGGGAGGGGAAGGAGGGAGAAAGCAAGGCCTACCTGAAATTGGAGAAGTCAATGTTCATACCGCTGGGATGTAAACTGTCCAAGCGAAATATGAGGTGCTGCTCCTCCAATTAGCGGTGGGACTCACTCTGGCCATGGAGGAGGACAGAAAGATCGGATTCGGAATGGGAGGGGGAGTTGAAGTGCTGAGCCACCGGGGGATAAAGTTGGTTAATGCGAACCGTGCGAAGGTGTCGGGCGAAGCGATTGCAAAGCCTGCGCTTGGTCTCACCGATGTAGAGCAGTTGACAACTAGAGCAGCGGATGCAATAGATGAGGTTGCAGGTGAACCTCTGCCTCACCTGGAAAGACTGCTTGGGTCCTTGGCTGATGATCTTAAAGAAACATATAAAATTCTTAAGAGGATTGGACAGGGTAGATGCAGGAAAAATGTTCCTGATGTTGGTAGAGTCCAGAACCAGAGGTCGCAGTTTAAGAATAAGTGGTAGGCTATTTAGGATTGAGATGAGGAAAAACTTTTACCATCCGGAGAGTTGCGAATCTCTGGAATTCTCTGCCAGAAGGCAGAGGAGGCAATTCGTTGGATGTTTTCAAAAGAGCGTTAGATTTAGCTCTTAGGGCTAAAGGAATCAAGGGATATGGGAAAAAGCCACAACGGGCTACTGATTTTGGATGATCAACCATGATCATATTAAATGGCGGTGCTGGCTCGAAGGGTGCTGACAAAAGGACAGAGATCTGAAGCATGAATCGTTTCTCTCCACTCTCTTTGGCCAAAGGGTGATGAATCTGTGGAATTCATTGCCACAGATAGGTGTGGAGGGCCAGGTCAATGGATATTTTTAGGGTGGAGGTTGAGATTCTTGATTAGTACGGAAGTTTGAAGGTATTGGGCAAAGGCAGGAGAATGGGGTTGAGAGGGAAAGATAGATTGGCCATGACTGAATGGTGTAGTAGACTTGGTGGGCCGAATGGTCTAATTCTGCTTATGAACTTATTAACAGATGCTATGTGACCTGCTGCATTTTTCCAACATTTTCTGTTGGTGTCTCTGGTTTCCTTTCACGGAGTGGCTGATATAGTACCTGGTTTATCATTCATGCTCTGTGTGGGAGCTGTTTAATTGCAGTTGAAATCCTGGGAGTCTGTGGCGATCCCTCGGTGCTCCGCGAGGCAGCTGCCCACCCACTGTGGCACCTGCACTCACACTGAGAACACAACAACATCCACTTGACGTGCCTGGCAGGGCAGTGAGTGGCTGAGTGTGGGGGTGGCCGGAGAGGCAGAGGGTGAGATGTTCACCCATCGCTGCTACACACGTCAGGTACTTGGGGAGGGAGCAGGGATGGGAACTGACAGACGTTCACATGCTAAATGCAAACATGGAACATTGCGTTCAGTAAACAAGCAGAGGAATGAGAGGGATGGGCAGTAGAAACAAAGGGTGAGGCGAGGAAACATGGGTGATGGGGCTTTGCAAATGTACCGTAAAAACCTGGAGGAAATGTGTTATGCAGAAAGTGGTTTGGGTCTGAGGTCCCCTGTCAGGGACTGGAGTGGAAGCAGGTACAACCAGAGCTCCACAGGGAACTAATGGGAATTACAGTGCCCTCCATAATGTTTGGGACAAAGACCCGTCATTTATTTATTTGCCTCTGTACTCCACAATTTGAGATTTGTGATAGAAAAAATCACATGTGGTTAAAGTGCACATTGTCAGATTTTAATAAAGGCCATTTTTATACATTTTGGTTTCACCATGTAGAAATTACAGCTGTGTTTATACATAGTCCCCCCCCCTCCCCCACATTTCAGGGCACCATAATGTTTGGGACACAGCAATGTCATGTAAATGAAAGTAGTCATGTTTAGTATTTTGTTGCATATCCTTTGCATGCAATGACTGCTTGAAGTCTGCGATTCATGGACATCACCAGTTGCTGCGTGTCTTCTCTGGTGATGCTCTGCTAGGCCTGTATTGCAGCCATCTTTAGCTTATGCTTGTTTTGGGGGCTAGTCCCCTTCAGTTTTCTCTTCAGCATATAAAAGGCATGCTCAATTGGTTCAGAACGGGTGATTGACTTGGCCACTCAAGAATTGACCATATTTTAGCTTAAAAAACTTTGTTGCTTTAACAGTACATTTGGGATCATTGTCTTGCTGTAGAATGAACTGCCGGTCAATGAGTTTTGAGGCATTTGTTTGAACTTGATCAGATAGGATGTGTCTATACACTTCAGAATTCATTATGCCACTACCATCAGCAGTTGTATCATCAATGAAGATAAGTGAGCCAGTACCTTCAGCAGCCATACATGCCCAGGCCATAACACCCCCACCACCGTGTTTCACAGATGAGGTGGTATGCTTTGGATCTTGGGCAGTTCCTTGTCTCCTCCATACTTTGCTCTTGCCATCACTCTGATATAAGTTAATCTTCGTCTCATCTGTCCACAAGACCTTTTTCCAGAACTGTGGTTGCTCTTTTAAGTACTTCTTGACAAACTATAACCTGGCGATCCTATTTTTGCGGCTAACCAGTGGCTTGCACCTTGCAGTGTAGCCTCTGTATTTCTGTTCATGAAGTCTTCAGCGGACAGTGGTCATTGACAAATCCACACCTGACTCCTGAAGAGTGTTTCTGATCTGTCGGACAGGTGTTTGGGGATTTTTCTTTATTATAGAGAGAATTCTTCTGTCATCAGCTGTGGAGATCTTCCTTGACCTGCCAGTCCCTTTGTGATTAATAAGTTCACCAGTGCTCTCTTTTTTTTTAATGATGTTCCAAACAGTTGATTTTGGTAAGCCTATGGTTTGGCTGATGTCTCTAACAGTTTTGTTCTTGTTTCTCAGTCTCATAATGGCTTATTTGTCTTTCATTGGCACAGCTTTGGTCCTCATGTTGATAAACAGCAATAAAAGTTTCCAAAGGTGATGGAAAGACTGGAGGAAAGACTAGGTGCCGAGAGCTCTCTTATACCTGCATTAAGGAGGCAATTAAACACACCTGAGCAATTACAAACACCTGTGAAGCCATGTGTCCCAAACATTATGGTGCCCTGAAATGGGGGGACAATGTATAAACACAGCTGTAATATCTACATGGTGAAACCAAAATGTATAAAAACACCCTTTAATAAAATCTGACAATGTGCACTTTAACCACATGTGATTTTTTTTTTCTATTACAAATCTCAAATTGTGGAGTACAGAGGCAAATAAATAAATGATGGGTCTTTGTCCCAAACATTATGGAGGACACTGTAATTTGTTGGGTTGCTGAAACAAATCAATACCATATCCCAGTGTTGTACAGCGACTGACCCGTCCCCACTAGTCCTGTACCTGTATTTTGGGTGACGCTGACCTGTGGTCTTGTTCTTGCCCAGGATGATGTCTCTGAAGGGGACTGTGATTCTGCTGCTGCTGTTCCTCAGCAGCCTGTTTGGCAGCGTCTTCATGCTGGGCCCGCTACTACCCCTCATGCTGGTGTCCTTGCCGTGGTATCGCTGGGTCACCGACCGTGTTGTGGCCGTGTGGTTCACCTTCCCTGTGGTGAGTGAGTGAGTGACTGTCCGCGCTGGTTCTTGCCTGCTCCTGCCTTTGTATTGGATGAGAAAGCTGAACCCCAGACCATCCTCTCTGTGGCCATTGAGTTGTCGTTCCCCTGCTCGAGCCCCAGCCCCAGCACCGTCCCTGTGGAGGGTGCAGGTACCGGGAAAGGGAGGAGCCCCCCTGCATCAGTAAACCTCCAGCAGTTTACCCGGGACCTGCCGGCAGCTGTCCATCCCTGACCAACCCCGCCCACTTACACTTAGCTGCATGTCAGTCATTTACCTCCTCCCCCGCCTGGCCTCTCCCCACTCATCTGATCACCCTCCCCCTCCCGTACCTGCCTCCCCCTTTCCAGTCGCCCCCCTCCTCCACCCGTATCCACCCCACCATCCGTCCAGCCCCCCTGCCCTGTCTGTTCCCCTCTCAGCACATGGGTGGGGGTTGGGTGCATGAGTGGGGGGGGGGGGGGGGTGGGTGCACGGGGGGGGGGGGGAGGGTGCACAAGGGAGGGATGGGTGCACATGTGGGGGGATGGGTGTGCATGGGGGATGGGTGCACATGTGGTGGGGATGGTTGCACATGTGGGGGGATGGGGCACATGTGGGGGGATGGGTGCACATGTGGTGGGGGTGGGTGCACATGTGGGGGGATGGGGCACATGTGGGGGGATGGGTGTGCATGGGGGATGGGTGTGCATGGGGGATGGGGCACATGTGGGGGGATGGGTGTGCATGGGGGATGGGTGTGCATGGGGGATGGGGCACATGTGGGGGGATGGGTGTGCATGGGGGATGGGTGCACATGTGGTGGGGGTGGGTGCACATGTTTGGGTGGGTGCACATGTGGGGGCGGGAGGGATTGGGGGTGCATGAATGGGGGGTATAGCATGAAAGGGGGGGTTGGCATGTAATGGTCTTGGCACCTGCCTGTTTGCCGCTGAGCCCTGCTCTGTTGACAGGCCCTGCTGGAGATGGTGTTCGGTGTACGAGTGGTGCTCACGGGCGACGGCTTCATCCCTGGTGAACGCAGCGTGATCATCATGAACCACCGCACTCGTCTGGACTGGATGTACCTGTGGAACTGCCTGCTCCGATACAGCTACCTCCGCATGGAAAAGATCTGCCTCAAGTCGTCACTCAAATCCATCCCGGGCTTTGGTTAGTGCCCGGCATTGTCGAGTTGGGAGTGTGAGCAAGGAGTGGATGGGATAGAGCAGGGCTGGTGGGTACTTGGCTCAAGGAGGCCGGGTAGAGAGTTGGCACAGTGATGTCAATGTGAGGCCAAGACAGGGTGAGGAGAAAGGTCCTGTTTCCATCTGTGACAATGTAACTGGCCAAGTGTAGATTGGTCGGAAAAGGTCAAGTGTGGAGTTATGGAAATTTTGTTTGAAGGCATAGTGGAAATTGGCCACAAATGTAATGAAACTGTGGAGTTCTGCATGACAGCACCAATGCAGTCATCGATGCTTCGGTAAAAGGGTTGCGGGAGTGGGTCCGGTGGGACTGAAGCACAGGTGCGTGGTGGAAAAGGAGTGGCACAGAGTGAGTGCAGTGAAGATTCACCATACGGTCTCCAAGGCGGAGGGGTTGCTGTAAGAGTGGAGGCTGGTAATGTCTTTGGTGCGGAGAGGATGTTTCCCCTGGCCAAGAGGTCTTGGGTCAGGGGCACCGTCTCAGACAGCAGTAAGGTGCAAGCACAACACAAGTCTTGGATCCATACTGGGCTGGGTAATTGTACGCTTTCAGTCATCCTTGGAGAACATAAAACAGTGCAGCACAGGAGCACAATGTTCTTGCAGACCGTGATGCCAAGCTAAACTAATCTCCTCTGCCTGCTGGTGATCCATATCCATGAGCCTATCTAAAGCCTCTTAAACACCACCACTGTGTCTGCTTCTACCACCACTCCATGAATCCACTACGTTCTGTGTAAAGAGAAAACTTACCCTGCATATTTCCTATAAACCTTCCCCTTCCCACCTTAAAGCTGTCCCCTTTAGTTTTTAACCTTTCCATCCTGGGATGGTTCTGACAGTCTTTCAATGCCTCTCATAATTTTATAAACCTCTGTTAGGTTTCCCCTCCGTTTCTGATGCTCCAGTGGATATAATCCAAATCTGTTCCACCCCTCCCAACAGCTAATACCACCTGATCCAAGCAGCGTTCTGGTTAATCTCTCCTGAACGCTCTCCAAAGCCTCCACACCCTTCCTGTAATGGGCAGCCAGAACTGCACACGACCCTCCAGAGGCGGCACAACCAACATTTTATAAAGCTGCAACATGACTTTCTAATTCTTGTACTCGATCAATGCCCCAAATTGTACATTTCACCACCTGTTCCACTAAAGTTTACAGATGACGTATGACGAGGAGGAGGTAGAAATAGGAAATGATTTGTTTAGTGTTCACCATGAAGGTCAAGTAGGCAGGCATGTAACTGAGCTGATCCACAACACGATAAACATAATAAATTAGCTAGTCAACAGTTAAAAGCTCTGGTCCACGTGGCAACCCACCTATTTAAGAGCAAATTTGATGGAAATTTCACGGCAGAATAAATCAAATGCAGTAAATTACTCAACCACTTCCTCTGGCAGCTTGTTCTATAGACCCACAAACCCTCTGTGTGAAAAATTAAATCTTTTACCTCTCATCTTAAATTTATGCCTCTAGTTCTTCATTCCCCAATCGTGTGGAACAAAAAGACAATTTGCATTCACCCCATTCCCCTCATGGTTTTATACACCTATATAAATCGCTCCTTGGCCTTCTGTGCTCCAAGGAATAATGTCTTAGCCTGCCCAACCTTTCCCTACAGCTCGTGCCCTTGAGCGTTGCCCTGGTGCCAGAGTCCAGGCAGCCTCCTGCCTGTCTATGCACACAACTTGCTGTCATTGACTCTTCTGTCAATTTCCAGCCCACCTGCCTCACTACTGCTTTGTATCCTGTTTCCCTGCGAATCTAGTTGAAACCACCTTAGTAGCACTCTCAAATCTGTCTGCCAAGCTATTGGTCCCCCTCCAGTTCAGGTGCAGCCTAGCCCTCCAGTTCAGGTGCACCTCTGCCCCCAGAAGAGATCCCATTGTCCAAAAATCTTAACCTCTGCTCCCAGTAACTACGCCTCAGCCGTCCTGTCCTCAGCCTTCAACTGTCCTGTCCTCTTAGCCTTACCTTCACGAGCACATGGCTGGGAGTAATTCAATGATTACTACCCTTGAGGTTTTGCTTTTTAACCTTTTGCCTATATTTATTCTGCAGGACCTCATCCCTTTTCCAATCCATGCCATTTGTGCCAATGTACGCAACGTCTTCTGGCTGTTAACCCTCCCCCTTGAGAATGTTCTGCAGGCGTTCCAAGACATCATGACCCAGGCACCAGGGAGGCAACACACTATCCTGGTGTCCTGTTTGTAGTCACAGGATCTCCTGTCTGTCCACCTAACCAATGCGTCCCCTATACCAATCTCTGACTACACCTTTCCTGCAGTGCTGGGACCCAGTCTTGTGCTGCTGTTGCTGTTTTCCCTGAATTATAATAGTCACAGAGAAATAGGCCCTTCGGCCCAACTCATCCATGCCAAACAAGGTGCTCCATCTAAGCTAGTCCCATGTACCTGCGTGTGGCCCAGAACCCTCTAAACCTTTCCTTACCATGTACCCACGACCCCCCAACAGTGTCTATAAAGGTATACTTGTTTCCAGGGGTCATACAGAGTGAAGCTCCCTCCACACTGTGCCATCACACGCTCCCAGGGTTGGACCCAGATTGACGCTTCCTCTACATTATACTGTGACCAACTCCCAGGCTCAGACACAGTGAGATCTCTCTAGTGTCCCATCGCACATTTCCAGAGTTCAACACAGAGTGAAGGTTGTTCCACACTGTCGTGTTACACACTCCCAGTATTATACACAGAGTGAAGTTCCTTCTACAGTCTGCACTGTCCTGTCACACACTCCCAGTTCATTCGCTCGTGTGTCAGACGATGTAGCTCGCTGTTGGCTTCTGTCGTCAGACAACATGTTAACAGAATTGTCGCCCGACGCATCACAGAGTGCATCGTGTCGTCACTTCCAGGGATCGCCACGAGGAGTCTTCTGTCATGATCCCCACACTCCCAGTATTATACACAGAGTGAAAGTCCTTCTACACTCTTTCAGCACGGGTCACGCACAACAAACCGTCTTTGTTGTCGTCTTGCACACTCCAATGCACGGGTAAGATAGAGTGGCGCTCCCTTACATTGTCCCATCACACACTCCCAGCGTTAGACACAGTGAAACTCCCTCTACACTGTTCTATCTCGCCCATCAATGGTCTTGGAAAGGCAGCAACTGATTCGAGGAAGTCAGCATGGGTTAGTGCATTGGAAATCCTGCTCCAGAAATTGGAGGGATTTTTTAGGAGGTCACAAAGAACACTTGGACCTCAGCAAGGCTTCTGACAAGGACCCGCAAGGCGGAATGGTGCAGAAAATTGGGACATGTGGGATCCAAGGTGTTTTGGCAAACTGGATCCAAAATTCACCAGGTGATAGGAGAGGGTGATGGAGGAGGGGTGTTTTTCTGACTAGACTTTGCAAACAGTGGTCTTCTTCTTGCGTATGGCGTGCACAGCCTAAAGTTGTAGGACAACTTGTTCTATTTGATCTTATTTGACTGTGCACACCGGGTTGATTGCATTTGTCGAAACAGGGCGGACCACGTGAAGGTTGCAATCTCCCACCCCGCAAACAGTGGTGTGCCCCAGTGATTGTTCCTGGCACGCCTGGTGCTTTTAATAAATCGGATGACAACGTCTATGGTCTGACAAGTAAGTTTGCTGACGGCACAAAAATCTGTGGAGTTGCAGATAGCATTGATGGTTGCCTGAGGAACAGAGATGGAAAGTTGGGCGGGGCGGAGCGGTGGCAGATGGAATTTAATCCCAATAAGGGTGAGGTAATGTAATTTGGGTCATCTAATACAGGCCAGGTATATGCAGCAAACAACAGGGACTGGCAGCTTATGTTCCAGGGCCCAGGTGCCATAGATGTGGAGGAAAGGGAGGAGGGGCAGTTGCATTTTTGTTGAAGGAGAACGTCACGACAGTAGTGTGAGATTAAATTACTGAGGGATTTTCCAGTGAGGAGCTGAGAAATAAGAAGGGGATGATCACCTTGTTGGCTTTGTACTTTTGGCACCCAAATTAGAGGAACAAATATACTGTGAGATTGTGGAGAGTTGCAAAGATAATAGGGTTTTCATTGTAGGGGGGTTTAACTATCTTAATGTGGACCAGGTCTGGGAGTGTTAAAGGTTTAGAAGTGTAGGATTTTGTGCGTTTCCTACAAGAGAGAGTGTAAAGTTTGATCTGGATGATGGAGGTGTTAGTAGGGTAGCACTTTGGGGTCAGTGTCTGTGGTTCTGTTAATTTTTAAATAGTTATACAATAGGATAGAACTGCACCACGAGTTAAAGTTCTGGATTGGGGCACGGTGAATGTTGCTGGTGTTAGACAGAAGCTTGCAAAAGTTGGATGGTTTAAGTTGTTTGTGGGCAAAAGGCTGTCTGGCAAAGGAAGGCTTTGCACGGTGAGATGGCAAAAGGTCACAGTATTCACGTTCCTGTCAGCGTGATGGCCAAGGCAAGCAAGATAATGGGAGCCCAGGATAACAAGGGATATTCAGGCTGTGGTCAGAAGAGGCGTGGGTCGGGTACAAGCAACTGGGATCACTGTGCTCACTGGGACTCTGTGTCTCCCCCCAGGCTGGGCAATGCAAATGGCAGCGTTCATCTTCATCGAGCGGCAGTGGGAGAGGGACCAGGAACACCTGAAGGTCATGCTGGACTACTTCTGTGACATCCGGCAGCCCCTGCAGCTGCTCATGTTCCCCGAGGGCACCGACCTGACAGGTGAGTGTAACGGCCGGCTGAGGCCCCCCTGCCCAGGGCTCCCTCCCCTCTCCCCCCACCCCCCCTAACCCCTCTCCCCGCACGGGGGCTCCCTCCCACCAGCCTGCGGGGAAATTGGAGGGGAAAAAAGGAGGGCTATGATAAAAGTTGAATGGTAGGGAGGATTTGTGGGAAAGAGTTAAGTACGGGTGGTGAGAGGGTGTGGGATGGGGCTGAGAGGGAGGAAGGCGGAGATGGGTGAGAGAAGGGGAGAGTTGGAATGATTAGGAGGTTGGGAGTCATAGAACAACAGATCAGACTGTCTGTCCCATATAACTTTATATAGGTTTGCCACGGTAAACAAGTCCAATGCCTACAATCTCTCCCCATTACTGTCTCCTCCATACTCTCCAGCGTGGTCACATCCCTCGTGTAGTGTGATAATAAATACACTCAGCACTCCGTGCTACCTGACCAGTGCTTTATAACATTGCAGTGTAATGTCACAGCTCTTATATTCTATGTGTCCAACCTGTACAGGCAAGCAGGTCGTATCCCTCCTTCACCACCCTATTCCCCTGAGCTGCTGCTTCAGGGAGCTGTGACTTGGGCCCCAGGGTCCCTCTGTCCATCAACATCCTTTCATGCCCCACATTTACAGTGTATGTCCTTCCAGAATTAATCACCTTGCACTGGCCAGGATCAGATTCCACCCGCCAGCACTCTGCTGAATGCTCCACCTGATATTGATCCTGCTGTCATGTTGACAACCCTCCTCACTGTCCACATCACCTGGAAACGGACTCATCATTCCATACACAGCGTGGGGGTTACAGGGAGCAACGGGAGAATAGAAAATGCACATAACCCTCCCCTCTCCCCAGATCCCTCTCCTGGGAGTGTTATGTGCATGTGTGGGGATGATGGAGGGTGAGATTAGAGGGGTGGGGCTGAGGGTGGATGTGGGTGGGGTTAGGGGGGTAGATGAGTGGGGGTGAGGGTAGGTGGGGTTGGGTGCAAGGGTTAGGGGGATGAGGGTGGGTGGGATTAGGAGGTTAGGGTGTGTGGGGTTGGGGGTGGGTGTGAGAGTTAGGGGAATGTGGGTGAGGGTGTGAGGGTTAGGGGGGTGGGTGAGGGTTAGGGGGGTGGGTGAGGGTGTGGGGTTGGGGGTGGGTGTGAGGGTTAGGGGAATGTGGGTGAGGGTGTGAGGGTTAGGGGGGTGGGTGTGAGGGTTAGGGGGTGGGGGTGAGATTGGGGGGTTGGGTGAGGGTGTGTGGGGTAGGGGTGAGGGTGGGGGGTGTTAGGTGAGGGTTGGGGTGGGGGTGTGTGTGAGGGTTAGGGAGGGTGGGGTTGGGGGTGTGTGGGGTTAGGGGAGTGGGGGTGGGTCTGTGGGGTTAGGGGAGGTGGGTGGAGGTGTGGGGTTAGGGGGGGGTGTGTGGGGTTGGGGGTAGGTGGGGTGGGGGTGTGTGGGGTAGGTGGGGTGGGGGTGTGTGGGGGTGGTCCCCCTGGGCTGAAGGTGCTGTGATTTCTCCCCGCAGCTTCCACCCTGGCGCGGAGTGATGGGTTTGCTGAGTCCCGAGGCCTCCCCAAGTACGAGTACGTCCTCCATCCCCGCACCACCGGCTTCGCCTTCATCGTCAACCAGCTGCGCGAAGGTGAAGTGACCTCCTGCAATCCCACATCTCCACCTGTCACCCCTTTCTCCGCTGTTCCTCCTTCCTGCCCCAGCTGGCCCCATCTCTCCCCCACACCCCTGGTTTCCCCCATCATGCCTCTTCACTCCCCGCCACCCCTCCACTGTCCCCAGGATATAGTTAGAAGAGGTTGTTTTCTCTGGAGCAACAGAGGTTGTGGGAAGACCTGATATGAGTATATAAAATTATGGGAGGTCTGGATAGGGTAGACAGTCAGCCTTTTCCCAGGGTGGGAAACGTCAAAGACTAGAGGGCACAGCTTTCAGGTCCCTCAGTAACCCTTTGCTTACTTACTCTGCCTCAGGCTCCAACGTGGATGCGATCCATGATGTGACAGTGGCCTATCCCTACAACATCCCGCAATCTGAGATGGACCTTTTCAGCGGCAACTTTCCCAAGGAGATTCACTTCCACGTCAGGCGGCACGCGGCTGCCAGCCTCCCCGTCACCCTGGAGGGGCTGCAGGAGTGGTGCGAACAGTGCTGGCAGGACAAGGAGAAGCGGCTGCACCGCTTCTACCAGGGAAACCGCTCCTTCCGGGACCTGGACCAGGAACCGAGTCCGCAGTATTCCCCGGACCAGAGTCCGACACGGAGCACGAATCAGGAGCAGGATCAGAGTCCAGATCAGGAACAAGACCAGGGTCCGGATCAAAATGAGGATCACAATGTGGGTCAGGACCTGGGACCAGTGGCAGTCCCAGACCAAAGCCGGGATCAGGGCCAGAGCCACCGGCGCAGGTGGGCTCCAAACTGGGGTAGGTTTCGGCGTCGGGAGCGGACGAGGCTAATGAGTGAGAACCGAGACGAGGCGTGGCAGGTGGTAAACCGGGGCCTGCGCAGGGAACAGAGGCAGCAGCCGCCACCGAGCAGCAGGGTGCCTCCCTGCAAGTCTAGGGGCAGAGTCTTCCTCATCAAGCTGTTCTCCATGGTGTACTGGACAGCGTTTGTAGTGGGCAGCGTCGTGCTGCTGTGGTCCTACACGCTGGCGCGCTGGTACTTCTCCACCATGGCCATCCTCTTCATCCTGCAGGAGCGGCTGTTCGGGGGCATCGAGATGATGGAAGTGGCGCTGCACAGGAGGCGCTCCAAGAAGCACTGACCGACCACCCACCCACCGGCCTGCCCCGTCCACCCACCGGCCTGCCCCGTCCACCTGCCGGCCTGCCCCGTCCACCTGCCGGCCTGCCCCGCCCAATGCCGGGGCTTCCCACCGCCCGGCCAATCCCAGCAATTCTCGCTGCGACCAATCCCTGGGCTACAGCCACGGGTCCCGCCAACCACTGGGCTACCTTCCCCCCCCCCCCCCCCCCCCCCCCCCCCCATCAGTCCGTACACCCAATGCCAGGACTCCGGCCACAGGTTCAGCCATTCCTGCCCCTCACCCCCCCAACCCGGCCCATCCAATCCTGCCCCATCCGTCCGCCCAATGCCAGGACTCCGGCCACAGGTTCAGCCAATCCTGCCCCTCACCCCCTCAAACCGGCCCATCCAATCCTGCCCCCCACCCCTCAAACCGGCCCTCCATCCGTCCGCCCAATGCCAGGACTCCGGCCACAGGTTCAGCCAATCCTGCCCCTCACCCACCCAAACCGGCCCATCCAATCCTGCCCCCACCCTCATCCGTCCACCCAATCCTGCCCCCCACCCTCAACCCGGCCCATCCAATCCTGCCCCCACCCCCTCCATCCGTCCGCCCAATGCCAGGACTCCGGCCACAGGTTCAGCCAATCCTGCCCCTCACCCACCCACACTGGCCCATCCAATCCTGCCCCCACTCTCATCCGTCCACCCAATCCTGCCCCCCATCCTCAACCCAGCCCATCCAATCCTGCCCCCACCCCCTCCATCCGTCCATTCCCAGAGCCACCATCCATCCAGCCAGTCCCGGGGCTTCCCCACATTCATGCTCCGTCCTTCACGCGTTTGAAAATCAAAAGCTCCAGATACCTAAATTCTGAAATAAAAAAGTCCGGTCAGGCGGCGTCCCTGGAGAGAGAAGCAGAGTGGGGGGAGCTGTCGGCAGCCGCCTGCCGCTGTACAGTTGCTGCCTGAGAGCTGAAGGTTGCCGGCGTTGGAGCTGGGACTGTTCGGGGTGTGTCGGAGAGAGGGAGGTGCTGCACTACATGGCCAGTCGCTGGGCCAGTCTCCTGATCCAACGACAACTACACCAGCCAGGACTCTCAAAGCAAAAGCTCGGGCGCAGAGCGCCGTGGAAGCTGCAAACCCAGAGAGCACCTTTGCTTCGGCACCTCACCTGCTCTAGCGCTGGGATTCAGCAAATCTCTGTCAAGCATCAGTGGAATAACAGTTCTATGCCTGTCCCCAGCGAGGGTCAGTGTGTGTGTGGGACCCGTCTCCCAGTGGGGGTCAGGGTGTGTGGGTCTACTGTGTAAAACAGATATGTTCCCACTGGTTTGTCCTATGTCTAGGTTTGCACATGTGCTCCAATGTGTTTGTGCCCTCTCTGCCCTTTCCTCTGTCGGTCAGGTCTGGTGCCTGGTTGGGACTCACGGGGGTCTGAGACACTGGGTTGTATAAATCTGAGTGAGCAGGTTATGTGGAGAGGGGGTGCCTCTGCCAGCTGCTGCTGCCGTGGGTGGGCAGGGCGGATGGCTGGCTTCCTGACTTTTGTTATGGGGGGGGGAGGGGGATCTCCGTTTGCTTTTGATCGGTCTCTCTGGAGCTCTGCTGATGTGAGAGCCGCCCGCTGGCTTCACTTTATACACGGATTGTATACTTTTTATGACAAGCACTGACACCAATAAATAACTTCACTTCATCTGGCCTGTCGGTTCAGTCTCACTGCAACAGGGTCACGCACCGACCGGGACCTGGGATCCTGCCTGCCCTGACAGAGGGACGGGACGGGATAGGCGGCGAGTTGGTGCAGACTCCCTCTCCCAGACCGCGAGGCTTTCCACGATCCGTCTAGGAGGTGCTGTGGAAAGGCTCAGATGCCAGGGGCTGCCCTCCGCCTCCCCGGCGTCGTGTGATCCTGGCATTGGTACTGACTCGTGTGTGGACGTGTCACAAATGTCCTGCTTCTCTTTGCCTCATTGCACACCTCTGGCGTTTAAGAAATTACGCGATGGCTTGGATCCAGACTTGAGTTGGGATTGGAACGGCCTCAGCAGAAGCCACTGGTTTCTTCGCCCTGTCTGGGCGATGAAACCAGCGGACTGGAACATCGGTCTCTAACTAGTTATTTGTACACCACCCTGGCATATACAGAATTAAAACTCAGGGAATGAGATGACTCTGGAATTGAAACCAGTCTTTGGAAAGGTGAAAGGCACAAGACTGCAGATGCTGGAATCTTGAGCAGAAAACAAAATGTCAGAGGAACTCAGCGGATCAGGCAGCATCTGTGGAGGAAGCAAAGAATACGTTTCTGGTTGGGGCCGCTCTTCAGTCTGATTGAATAAAGGGGAGAGAGGTGGATGGAAGATGTGGGGCAAGAACTGACACGTGATGGTGGAGGGGTAACTGGCAGATGGGTGAGCCTGGTTTACTGATGTCCTTCAGAGGAGTGGGAAACGCAGCACTCCAGGGTCACCTCTACTCGGGACATTTAGTGACGGACAGTAAATGCATGCAGTAAATGTCTCCTATTTCTGTGGCCATTAACACTGCGTTTTCTAACCCGGCCCTGTTGCCCATTGCACCCGTCTACAATAATCCCATATGCATTGGGTTTGGCCGATCATTAACAATTTAAGCGCTTGTTGAGATACCTTTTAGCAGTTGTGAGAGTCTTTGTCTCCCCCAACTTCTCAGGAAGTTCAGATTCTAACCACCCGGGGGGGGGGGGGGGCAAGGTTTCCACTAGCTCCACTCTAAACTTCCTCTCACTTAAACCTCTTGTCTTGGATACACTCACCAAGGGAAGAATTAAATGCAGGAAGGAACTGGAGATGCTGGTATCCACTGAAGATAGTGGGAATGCAGGAGTAATTCAGCGGGTCAGGTAGTAGCGTCTCTGGAGAAAAGGAATAAATGAAGTTTCGGAACAAATCAGTCAGCGCCAATGACTCAAGAAAGGTGGGAGCGTCCGATGGTCCGTTGTTGGCAGTGGAACACGTCGGTGACAGCTGTGATTTGTCCTGTACCCGCTAAATTACTCCAGCTTTTTGTATCTACAGTGTAATCCAGCATCTCCAGCTCCTTCCTACGTGTAATGTTTCCCTTGGTGAGCGTATCCAAGACAAAAGGTTTGAAGTGAGAGGAAACCAATTCCAGTCTCTCCTCATAGCTGAAATATCCTGTTCCAGACAACGTCGTGGTGAATCTCTGCACCATCCCCAGTGCAATCACACCCTCTCTAGTGCGGCCACCGCTACTGTACACTGACTGTACTCCCATGTGTAGCCTCATCGTGAGGTTGTGACACGAAATCCCTGCTCTCTTATTCTGTTCCATAGCTAATGAAGGCAGACCGGTGATGTGGTGAATCCTTTCTGGAGCCGTCCCCTGTGGATAATCAGGAGGCTGAGACTGTCTGGGACACCACCCACACACGGTTCACAGGACCCCCCCCCCCCCCCCCCCCCCCCCAGGAGACAGGAACCAACATTCGAGGCCTGGTGTGAATACCCTCATTAACCCAAGTGAGGTGGCTCTCACATAACTGTCCGCTCCTCCATCCCAACGTGACCCTCCGTCCATACTGCATGCACTCATGCCCTGCCTGCTCTCTCAGCTCCCACACGTCGGCCAAGGCATGCCTGCCTGCCTCACATGTCAGCCCCCCAGGTGGCGATGATGCCAGCACCGCTTCCTGGGGAAATCCCTCCCATCCATTCAAATGTATGTGTTTACCCCGAGTCATTTCCTCTCTCTGTCTCTCTCTCTTTCTCTGTCTCAGATAAATCTATATCTGTGCATCTATCTAGGTTTTTATTATCTCAGGTGTCAACAGCAAGGCCAGTCCCTGAGACCTCATCTCTCACGGGGTCTCGTGGACTGCACGGACTCGCTGTGGTACTTCTGGTGAAGGGGCTATCTCAGTGCTGGTGTGGAGGGGGTTCCAGGATTTAAACCCAGTGACAGAGGAGGAAAGGTGATACATTTCCCAGTAAGGACAGTGTGCGACCGAGAGGGGAACATGTGGGTGGTGGTGGTGTTCCCTGTCCCTGCTGCCCTTGTTCGGGTTTGGTAGGTGCTGTCGTAGCCTGGGCAAGTCATGGCAATTTGTAGATGATGCACACTGTGGGCTGGTGGTGGGGGGAGGGTGGGAGTGGGAGTTTAAAGGGGGGGGGGGTGCAGATCGAGCGGCTGCTTCATCCTGGATGGTGTTGAGCATTTCGCTGCTTGTTGGATTGGACTAACCCAGACAAGTGGGGAGGGCTCCAGCCCTCAGCACAGGGGAGGAGGGAGGAGGGGGGGGGGGGGGGGGGGGGGGTCGGATCAGGAGTTGGGTCTCTCAGCCGAGCAGTTTGCGCATTATCAGCCCGTGCCTGAAGGATGTCCCGGTCCTGCTGCACTCAGCAGGGGCTGCGTCACTTATTGAGCGAGCGGGACACACACTGTGATCATCAGTGAACATCACCAACCCTCACCTCACCCTGGCACCAAGGACAATGCTGGGCCAAGTCATGTCGAGTTTCTTGTCGTACGCTGAGGTACTGGACAATGAAACTCTTGTCTGCAACAGCATCGCAGCCACTTAGACGCGGACAACACACAATATCATCAATTATACGGCAATTACACATACATATATGAATCCAAAACACAATCAGAAAACAAGTCCATGGTCGTGCAAGAGGTTGTCTGTAGTGCCATTCCTTGGTCCACTTGCCCAACTCAACAGGATCCCACTGTCATTCTTCCTGACCATTTTCACTGTTTACAATGCCATTTATTTTAGTGCAACCTCACGCATCCTGCCTTGTGCATTCTCAACCCAATCATTGGCATGGATGACAAATAGCAGGAGCTCAGCACTGATCCTTGAGGTACACCACTAGTCACAGTCTCCCAGTCTGCTTCCTATCGTGAAGCCAATTGTTTCCAATTAGCTGGCTCCCCCTCGATCCCTGGCATGTGATCTAACCTTCCAGAGCAGTTCTTGCTGATGTCCATATAGTCTGTGTCTGCAGTCCTGCCCTCCTCAACCAACTGGTTACTTCTGCAAAAAACTCAATCAAATTCGTGAAACATGATCTCCACAAAACCATGCTTACTAGTCATTAATCAGTCTTTCCAATGCATGCATATTTTATCCTTCAGAATACTCTTCAGTAACTTTTCTACCATAGATGTTTGGCTTACTGGGCTATAGTTCCCAGGTTCCCAGGTTTTCCTTTGCAGCCCTTCTTAAACAGATGTACAACATTAGCCACCCTCCAGTCTTCTGACACCTTGCCCGTGTCTAATGATAATATCTCATAAATCTCAGCCAGGACTTCAGCAATTTCTTCTCTAGCTTCCCACCGTGTCCTTGGATATATCTGATCAGACCTGTGAGATTTATCTATCTTCATAAATCTTGGGACATTCAGTGCCCGTAGGTTCACCCTACTATAGTTACCCAACCAGATGCAACTAAATTTAAAGTGGCTCTTTCTTCCCAATAACCCTTTCTGGCTTCAGTCCTCCCTTCACCACCTCCAGTTTAAATTCCATTTGAAATATTTTGGAGGACCAAGAAACCAAGAAACAAGGTTAATTCCCGGGATAGCGGGACTGTCATATGTTGAGAGAATGGAGCGGCTGGGTGTCTGAGAGGCCCTATTATCTCTCTCTGTCCCTAAATATGCTTATAAAATCTCTTTGGTTTCTCATAGAGTCATAGTGTGGAAACAGGCCCTACGGCCCAAATTGCCCACACCAACATGCCCCATCTACACTAGTCCCACCTGCCCTTGCTTGGTCCATAATAACCCTTTAAACCTATCCTATCCATGTACCTGTCCCAATATATCTTAAAACTTATGATGGTACCTGCCTCAACTATCTCCTCCAGCGGCTTGCCTGCTTGTTCTTGATCCCCTTGTTCTGGACATTTACCCAATTATTCCCTCTCCTTAATCTTATCTGCCAGAAGTATTTCATACAGTCGCTCCAAGACATCCGGGATCCTGGCACCCATCATGGAGTCTCGTTTGCTGCCGCAGTATTTCCTGTCTGTCGTCCTAACTATTGAGTCTCCCATCGCCTGTCTGACTTCATCGTTTCCTCCTGTGCCTCAGCCAGACCTGGTGTCTCAGTCTTGGCTGTTGCTGCTCTCCCTCGATTGTGGGCCGAAGGGCCTGTTTCCATGCTGTATCTCAAACCAAACTAAACTTGCCCTCCCTACTACACACAGCCCTTGGCCTGCACACATCTTGTTCCAAAATGGCCGCTCCTGAGGGCTGCTCCATCGTGCCTGCCTTCCTTGGACACACCACTGGGAGCAGTCGCTTCCAAACACTGATGGCTGCTTGTCAAATCACCCGCTGCTCCTCCTCTCAGCTGCTCATTAGACAGTGCCTCACACTAACGGCTGCTTTTTAAATCCATTTCAATAAAAATCTAAAGTTCTGAAGAAGGGTCCTGGCCTGAAACGTTGTCCGTCCATTCCCTCCACAGATGAGCTGCCTACTCTCTGCTGAAACTAATGACATAACAGCCCCCACACCTTGGATTAGATCCGTCTGTAAACCCTCTCAGGGGTGGTTGTTAGTGGAAAATCTAACCATCAGGCTGTGAGGGTAACCTGGGAGACAGTAGGTTCCCTTAAACATGTGTTGTTGTCTGTGTGGGCCCATAGAAGATGGGATTGGTCTTAAATGAACACTTCTCATCTGTACCGTGGAGAAGGAGAGGACCAAAGGGTACACTACCACCTTGAATATGACAACACTCAGGCCTTTTTCATCATAGCCGGTCTGAAGAAGGATCCTGGCCTGAAACATCACCTAACCATGTTCTCCAGAGATGCTGCCTGACCTGCTGAGTTACTCCAGCACTTTGTGTCTTTCCTTGGTAAACCAGCATCTGCAGTTCCTTGTTTATAATAGCCAGGGACTTAAATCAGCTGAGCCACAAGAGCCTGCTGCCAAAATACTATCAGCACGTTTGCAGTAACTCTTGAATTGACCTTTTGTATGTTAAGGATTAGTATTGGGATCTCCCAGTCTACTTTGTTGCAGCCCTTGCATTCTTTATATCTCTGTACTTTCTCTATAGTTCTGCAGCACCACAACACCATACTCTGCACTCTATTTATTTTTTCTCTGTTGCCCCAACTGACATACTCATGTATTGTATGATTTGCACAGATAGCATACAAAACAAGCTTTTTCATTGTGTCTCATGACAATAATAAAGAAAAAGCAATCAACCACCTTTATTAGATCCTGGCCTGTAACTCACCCCAGGGCTCTGATATTCCATATATAAACCTCCCCCCCCCCTCCCTCCACCATCCGATTCTCTGGATTAGATCTAAGGCTGTGACCCACTCCCGGGGATGTGTTTGATTATGTAAACCTCCCCCCCTCCCTTCTCCATGAACCCCTGGTTTAGTTCCCAGCCTGTGACCCACTGCTGGGAATCTGATTTAGTCACTCCTGCCCAGTGGCCAGGGTGCCCCGCGGGGCCAGGTGCTGGTGTGTGAAGGGTTAAGGTCAGTGTCGCTGACGTTGTGGTCCCAGTGTTTACCTGTGGTTCTGTCAGAGGCTGGGCTGAGCTGGGCTGCCGCTGACCAGAGCCGATCTGCTGATCACACACTGACCAGAGTTGCTGTGTCAGGGATCCAGGGGCGGCTGAAACTTCCAGTGAGAGTGATCGCTGCCCTGCTCTACACGTCTCCGTCTCTACGCAACACATGTGCGGCCTGAGCTGGTAAGCACTTCAGAGGGTGGGAGCGTGGGGGAGGGGTTGGGGAGCAGAGGGAGGGTCAGCGGTCCATGGGTAGGGTGGTGAGGACAGGGAGTGGGGAGGGGCAGGAGGAGATGGCAGGGAGGGAGGAGCACCACGTAGGGGTGAGAGACCAGATGGGACGGGCCAGAGGGGGGGGGGGAAGGAATTTGGCAGTGGGCAGAGGTTGGAGAGGGAAGGGATGGGCTGTGGATGGAAGGAAGAGAGAGGACAGATTTGGGGAGGGGTGTTTGGGAGAGAGGAGGGTCATATGTGTATATAGAGGGGTACTGAGCACAGGAGGAGGTAGGGAAGAGGAGCGTGGGCTGTGGAGGGGATTAGGAAGAGGAAGAGAGTTTAGGAGTGGAGTTGTGGGGAGGTGGGGGTGGGATAATGAGTAATAGGAGCAAGGGTATTTGGGGTGTGCAGAGAGACAATGGGCAGGCGAGGGATGGAGGGATGGGTAAGCTGGATTGGAGGGAGGAGGGGAGCGGAGAGGAGGATGGTGCTACTGTGGGGGATGAAGAGTGCGTGGGATGGACTGTAGGATATAAAGCTGGGCGATGAGTTCATGCAGTGAGACGGGGTCAGATTAGGTGAATGGGACACACACACATCATGTGATAGGGCGACAGGATCAACACCAAGAGAGGGGAGCAGGGTCAGAGCACTGGAGCCGACTCCAAGGGCAGCACTTCGGGGGGTCAGCGGGGGGGTCAGTGGCTGGTGACGAGCTGAGAGGTGACCGGTGCTGCTGTAATGCAGAGACTACTGGTGAATAGATTAGTGCAGTCAGCGTGGGTGAGGATGGAGAAAGGCCTGGTTACTTGGGGGAGAGATGGGTGTAATGGGCCAGGGAGACAAGATTAGTGGCGAGGGGCTGGGTTAATGTGGGTTTGTGTCGAGGAAACAGTGGGGGGGAGGGGGGGGCATGGTTACTAGGGAGAGGGGGTTACTGGGGTAACATTGAGCGGGTGGGGGATGCGATTCTTCTCTCCAGGCATAGTGTTATATACCTCAATCCTCTCCCTCATAACCTCCTCTCTGCCGGGAGATCTGACCCATCCTCTGCAGCCTCTCCTCGTAACTGTACTGCTCTGACCACTATAGTATCCTGGTGAATCTGCTCTGCACCCTCCCCAGTGCAAACACCCCCCCCCCCCCGCGAGCCACTGCTCTCCTAGTGAAGGGGTTTCCTCAGTGCTGGTGGGGAGGGAGATCTGACATTTAAACCCAGGAACGGTGATGGATTTCCCAATAAGTACAGTGTGTGACTCGGAAGGGAAGCTGCAGGTGATGGTGTTCCCTGCCCTGCTGCCCTTGTCCAGGTTTGGGAGGTGCTGTCAGAGTTGCCCGGGCAGGTCATGACATTTTGTAGATGATGCACTGTGGGCTGGTGGTGGAGGGAGGGAGGGAGGGAGGGGGAGGTTACGGGGGGGTGAGTAGAGTGCAGAGGGTGGCAAGGTGGCGCATTGGTAGAGTTGCTGCCTTGCAGAGCCAGAGACCCGGGTTCGACCTTGACTAGGCGTGCTGTCTGTATGGAGTTTGTACGTTCTCCCTAGAACGGTGTGTGTTTTCATCCCACACTCCAAAGATGTGCAGGTGTGTAGGTTAATTGGCTTGTGTAAATTGTAAATGTTCCCCAATGTGTAGGATAGTGCTAGTGTACGGGGTGATCATTGAGGGAGACTAGAGATATGGAAGGGCATGGTTTGAAAACGACAGATCAAAGTCCTTGAACATTGTCTACTTTTATCTGTCAATTTCACACGTTACCCTTCCATATCTCTAATTCCCCTCACCCCTGACTCTCAGTCTGAAGAAGGGTCTCGACCCGAAACGTCACCCATTCCTTCTCTCCAGAGACGCTGCCTGTCCCGCTGAGTTACTCCAGCATTTTGTGTCTGTCTTTGGTCAAAGGCAACCCTGGATGTGAGCGCAGGATGAAGAACTGCAAGCAGGGGAGAGGCTTCAGGGGTGCAGGAAGTGACTGTAGAGGAGGGCAAAGAGCGGGCTTGCAACAAAGCCAAGGGTTGCCGCTCTCAAAGTTGGACCAGTGGCAAATTCAGGTTGGGTTACCTGATGCTGCAGAATAAATCCGCAGCCAAAGGCAGCATGGTGCTCAGATGGAAAGTGGAAACTCAACCACGTACTCAATCTCAACCACTCTTCTTAGAGATGTACGATGCAGAAACAGGTCCTTTGGCCCAACCTGTCCGTGCCAACCATATTATCTACCTAAGCTGGCCCCATTAGCCTGCAGTTGGCCCAAGTCCCTCCAAGCCTTTCCTACCGATGCAAATGTCTTTTAAATCATGAATTGTACCCATTCTCCCACTCCGTTTGGCAGATCGTTCCACATTGTCACCACCTTCTGTGCTAAAAAGTTGTACCTCAGGTCCCTTTTAACTCTTTGCCTTCTCACCCTCTAGTTTTAGACCCTTCTTTTGGACCATTCACCTTATCGATGTCCCTCGTGATCTTATAAACCTCGATAAGGTCATCCCTCATACGTTCCAAGTAAACGCAAGTCACCCCCCCCCCCCGCCCCCCATCTTCGCTCCAAGGAAAATGGCCCCAATCTGCCCAGATTTCACATAACTCAAGCCCTCCTATCCCAGTGACATCCTTGTGATTTTTTTTTCTGCCTCCTTTCTAGATTAATGGCTTCCTTTCTATAGCTGGGCAACCAGAAGTGCACAGTGTCTTGCACAGCTGGAACGTGATGTCCATCGTACAACTCCTGTGGTCAATTTTCTCCAGAGTTGCAGCCTGACTCACGGAGTTACCCCAGCATTTTGTGTCTATCTTTAGTATAAACCAGCATCTGCAGTTCCTTTTTACTTCATCCTGAGGTCACTGCTCTGCGCAGTGAATGCAAGTATGCCAAGTGCCTTCTGCACCATCCTGCCTACCTGTCTAACTTCCCAAAATGCAGCACCTCGCACTTGCCTGAATTAAGCTCCAATATAATACAACTAGTAAGGTTGGACAAGGCACGAGTGTTGGTGGTGTAGCGGATAGTGAGGAGGACAGGAAGACATTGATCAGCTGTTACGATGGGCAGAGCAATGTGCAAAGATAGACACCAAGTAACTCAGCGGCACTGGCAGCATCTCTGGAGATAAAGGATGTCTGGGGCTTTCGGGTCGGGACCCTTCTTCAGGCTCGATGGCAGATAGAATTTAACCCTGATCACTGTGAGGTGATACACTCTGGGATAGGTAATGGGGATGTGGCATACACAATGAAGGGCCAGGCTGTGGGGAGTATTGAGGGAGTTCAGCACAGGGGCATACTGGCCTCCATGAGACGGGCACAACGTACAGCAGGAGGTCGTAGAAGTCACTGTAAATCCGGCCGCATCTGTGGAAAGAGGAACAGAGTCCATGGTTAGTTTAGTTTAGTTTAGAGATACAGGATGGAAACAGGCCCTTCGGCCACCAAGTCCATGCTGACCATCGATCAGCTGAACACTCGTTCTATTCCACACACTAGGGACAATTTTACAATTAACAGAAGTCAATTAGTCTACAAACATGCACGTCTTTGGAGTGTGGGAGGAAACCGGAGCACCCGGAGGAAACCCCATGTGGTCGCAGGTAGAACGTGCAAACTGCGTAGAGACAGCACCCGTGGGCACCTGTAAAGCAGCAACTCTACCGCTGCGCCACCGTGCCGCTGCTGTTACAGCTTTATAAATGTGAGGCCACATCTGGAGTCCACTTGCGGTGGCCACACCCTCATCAGGAGGTTGAGGTGGCACTGAAGAGGGTGCAGAGGAGATTCACTGGGACTCTGCCAGGAACAGAGTGTGGCAATCAGGAGGGGAGTCGGGGCGGGCCGGGTCTGTTTTCCTGCGGGAGTTGAATTGACAGAGAAATACAACATGAGGGGCAGGGATGGGGCCGACTGTAAGAAACGGTTGCCACAGCAGAGATGCCCAAAGCTAGTGGATATTGGTGTCAGGTAAGGGGGAAGTGGTTTGGAGGCAATCTTGGAGGGGGTTTACTCCCCACAGGGTGGGGTTAATCTGGAATATACTGCAGGAGGGGAGGGGAGGCAGAGACTTTCACAATGTTTAACGCACATCTGGATAAGGTGGGAAGGCTGGGCACTGAGACTAGCGTAGAGAGATGAACCAGTGGTGGGCAAGAGCACGGTGGGCCGAAGGGCACGGTGGGCCGAAGGGCACGGTGGGCCGAAGGGCCCTAGTCCACACAGACTGACGTCGGGTTCGATACGAGAGGGGGGAGGGTGAGGAGCGGGGGGAATGGGTCTGATACAGCCTGTTCCCGCAGGTTCCCACGGGGGGCGTTGCTGAGAGGCTGGCTGCCCCGGCCCAGGCCCAGGCTGCTGCTGCTGCTGCTCGGACTACGCAAGCCCAGGGTCAACCTGATGCGTCGCAAGAGGATGAAGACCACCAAGGTGGTGAAGGCAGCCTGACCGGTGAGGAGCATTCAGGGCCACGCCAATAGTGCCAATAGAATTTATGTGTGGTTATGTTGTCTGAGTGGGTGTATAGGAGTGTCTGTAAGGGGGGAGCGGGTGGGTGCAGTGTGTTTGTGGCTGTGATATTCATCTAAGTGACCTCTCTCTCCCCTCCTCTTTCCTCTTCTCTCTTTCCCCCATCTCTCCCCCTCCCCCCTCTCGCTCCCCTTCCCTCGCCCTCTCCCTTCCCCCCCATCACTTTCCTCTCTCTCCCCCTCCCCTCTCCCTCTTTAACCCTCCTCTCTCTCCCCAGGCTTGGCCAAGAGGCTGTGTGCAGCTGAATCCCAGTGTAGCCGATCAGTGTCTGAGCCATGGCCGGGGTCACCGTCTGCTCTCCGCCCGGGTCCCGTCTGATGTCTACCCCAGTGTCTGGCCTTGGGAGCTGCTCCTCCCGGCCCAGGGTGTGGGGTGGGGGAGGTTGATGCCCCCGCTCGGGGTTTGTACAACAGCATCAGCCACACCCACGTGGCCACCCTAGTGTGGTTATGTGTGCCGTTACACTCGCATGGTCACACTTCTACTGTTACACTTGTGTGGGGACATGTAATAATAATATATTAATATATTTTATTGTCATTGCACATAAGCGCAACGAGATTTGGTATGCAGCTTCCATCCGATGTCATAACTTAAATAACTAATAAAATATTGATTTAGATACCCCGAGAACATGGATTGTAAAAAGAACAGTAAAATAGTCAAAACAGTTCAAACAGACTAAAGTGCAGATGTGTCTGTGCGACGTGACCATCCGAGGGAGACAGTCCATGGGGGTGGGGGGCACTCAGCAGGGCTGGTTCAGAGCCGCTATAGCTCTGGGAATGAAGCTGTTCCTGAGTCTGGAGGTTCGGGCGTAGAAGGCCTTGTAACGTCTGCCGGAGGGGAGTAGTTCGAATAGTCCATTACAAGGGTGTGAGGAGTCTTTATGGATGCTGACGGCCTTCCTGAGGCACCGTGTGTGCTGTTACATGCGTGTGGTCATAACTGCAAGTCACACGTGTGCTGTCACGTTATGCTATCACACTCGTGTGCACCGTGGGTCAGGTATGAGCATGCATGGGTTTTGAGAGTGGGCTTCCATGTGGGTCAGGGACACATATGTGTGCAAATGTAACCGTGCTGCGGAGTGTGGCTGTGCTCCCTGGCCTGGTGCCTTCTGCATGCGTGCGTGGGGGGGGCGGGGTGACAATGGCCCCAGATCTCACTGCTCCACCCCCGCTCAACATTAAACTGCTTGAACCCATGATCAGTTGCGTGGTTACTGCTCACCGTCCCGTCCCATCCCGTCCCTCCTGCCGCAGAGGGTATGTCCAGCACCTGCACTGCACCCCAGCGACAGCGACCGAGCCTTCTGCACACCAGACCGCACCACTGGGTCTATCCACTTCATGATGTGGATGTGAAGGGGATATTGCCACTAGTGAGAGAGTCTAGGACCAGAGGACACAGCCTCAAAATAAAAGGACGTAGCTTTAGAATGGAGATGAGGAGGAATTTCTTCAGTCAGAGGGTGGTGAATCTGTGGAATTCATTGGCACAAAAGGCTGTGGAGACCAATGGGTATTTTTAAAGCGCCGATTGACAGATTATTGATGTTTAAGGGTGTTAAATGCTCCAGGGAAAAGGCAGGAGAGTGGTGGTGAGAGGGAAAGATAGATCAGCCATGATTGAATGACGGAGTAGACTTGATGGACCAACTGGCCTAATACTGCTCTAATGACTTACAAACGTATGTGCCTGGTGGAAGGAGCTCCCGCACCTGGCAGCACAACAAGTGCCTGGAGTTAGAGGAGGTTCAGCAGGTCACACATCCCCAGGGACTCGTGGGGACTGGAGGGCTTGAGTTATAGAGAGTCATAGAAGTTACACAGCGTGGAAACAGGCCCTTCAGCCCAACTTGTCCACGCCGACCAACATGCCCCATCTACACTAGTCCCACCTCCATGCGCTTGGCCCATATCCCTCTAAACCTGCGTAAGTGCTTCTTAAACGTTGCAATAGTACCTGCCTCAACTACCTCCTCCGGCAACTAATTCCATACACCCAGCACCTTTTGTGTAAAAAAAAGTTACCCCTCAGATTCTTATTAAATCTTTCCCCACTCACTTTAAACCTATGTCCTCTTGTTCTGAGTTAATGGGAGAGTCTGGACAGGCCGGCACTGTTGTCCCTGGGGTGAAGAATTGAAGAGGGTAATGAACTCACGAGGGTGTAGATAAGGTGGATCACATTTGTTTCCCTAGGATAGGGCAGTCTAAGCGGAGCAGAAGTATCTCGACCCGAAACATCACCCATTCCTTCTCTCCAGAGATGCTGCCTGTCCCGCTGAGTTACTCCAGCTTTTTGTGTCTATCTAGGGCAGTCTAAAGCAGGAGGCAGCAGTCAGTGTACAAACACTGCTCTTTCACCAGTACCACCCTGTGAGTTGAGCAGACACCCTTAGTTCTCTAATGCTCGCTGACTGCGTGGATGTCTGCAGCTACTGTCAGGCTCAGAGGTGGAATAAAGCAGTTGGTGGTCACAATCTTCCACAAAACATTAGTTTAGAGCAGTAGACTGACACAGCACCAATACAGGCCCTTCAGCCCAACCCACTCCAGTAGATCAAAGGACATGGTGGACAGCAGCATCAGTGTGGACAATACTAATATGCAGGGGCAGTTTGAGACTAGGGAGGAGGAGGTGTTGGGGCTTTTGAAGAGTATTAAGGTGGATAAATCCCCAGGACCTGATGGCCCGGGTTATTGGGAGGCAAGAGACGAGATTGTGGGAGTCTTAACAAAGATCTTTGCCTCTTCAGTAGCGCAGGTGAGGTTCCAGAGGAATGAAGAGCTAGTAATGTTGTTCCTTTAAGGGAAGTAGAGAGAATCCAGGGAAATATAGACCAGAGAACCTCACATCAGTGGTAGGGAACCTATTAGTGAGAATTCTTTGAGTTAGGATTTATTCCCATTTGGAAGAGAATGGACCAATTAGGGACAGACAGCATAGGTTTGTACATGACAGATTGTGGTTTACTAACTTGATTGAGTTTTTTGAATGTGATTGATGTGGGTCGTGTTGTGGATGTTATCTACATGGATTTTAGTGAGGCATTTGATAAAGTCCCACATGGTAGGCTGATCCAGAAGATTAAGATGCACAGGATTAACAATGATTTGGTCGCATGGATTCAAAAGTGGCTTATTCATAGGAGACAGAGAGCTCTGGTTGAAGGTAGATATTTAGGCTGGACGTCTGTTCCGCAGGGATCTGAGCTGGGACCTCTGCTGTTTGTGATATATAAATTACTTGGACAAAAACATTGACAAATTGGTTAGTAAGTTTGCAGGTGATACCAAGATTGTTTGGGTCGTAGACAGTGAGGAAGGTTGTCAATGTATACAGTCGGGGAACAGAACAGCTACAGAAATGGCAGATAGAGTTTAATCTGAGCAGGAGTGAGGTGTTGCACTTTATGTCAAATATAAGGAGAACATATACAATGAATGGCATGACCTTTAATAGTACTGATGTAGAGTGGGATCCATAACTCCCTGAAAGTGGCAACACAAGTAGATAGAGTGGCAAAGAAGGCATATGGTAATGCTTGTTTTCATAGGTTGGGTATTAAGTATAAGAGTCAGGAAGACATGATGCAGCTTTATAAGACTTTGGTTCTGCCGCGTTTGGAGTATGGTGTGCAGTTCTAGTCGCCCCATTGCAGGAAGGATGTGGATGTTTCGGAAAGGGTGCAAAGGAGGTTTACCAAAATTAAGCCTGGATTGGTTGCAGGGAGAGGTTGGACAGACTTATATTAATTTTTCTGGAATGCCGGAGGTTGCTAGGAGACCTGATAGAATGAGAGACAGAGACAGGGTAGACAGTCAGAACCTTGTACCTAGGGTGAAAAAAAATCAAATACTAGAGGGCATCGCTTTAAGGTGCGTGAGGCAAAGTTTAAAGAGGATGTGTGGAGGGCAAACCTTTTACACAGAGGATAGAAAGTCCTAAGAATGCACTGCCTGGGATGGTGGTTGAGCAGATATAATAGTAGCATTTAAGAAACTTTTGGATAGGCATGTGATTATGCAGGGAGTGGATACAAATAGATTATATGGAGGCAGATAAAAGCTGGTCTTATCATCATGTTCGGCACAGACATTGTGGGCCGAAGGGCCTGTTCTTGTGCTGTTCTATGTTTATCCATGCTGACCAAGATGCCTATTTACAGTAAACCCATTTGCCTGCATTTGGCCCATATCCCTCTAAATCTTTCCTAACTATGTACCTGTCCAAATGTTGTTATATTACCTGCCTCAACTACCTATTCTGGCGGCTATTTCCATACACCCTCCACCCTCTGTGTGAAAATCCTGCTCCTCAGGTTCCCTTTAAATCTCTCCATGCTTGCCTTAAACCTACGCCATCTGGCCTTAGACTCCCCTACACTGGGGAAGAGTCTGGTCTTGGGGCCATATCCACCCCAAGCCTCTAGACCCTTCCTTCCATACCCCCTCTGTCCCTCTGGCAGGACAACAGTGCATCCATTCATGATGGAGACAAGGAAGAACGTTGTGTGGGTTTTTGGAACTCTTTACCCCAGCAAGTCTTGGCTGCATTCAAAGCTGAGGCAGGGGCATTTGCAATCAGCAAGGAGGTCAGGAGGAAATTGATGGGAAACTGATGGGAATGCTGGTTCGGCCAGGATCCCACTGAATGCTGGAGCAAGGCTCAATGGGCAGAATGGCCCACTCCTGTTCCCATTTATGTCATGCCCTTCATGAATGACCACGTCAAGAGTCATTTATTGTCATATGTCCCAGATAGAACAATGAAATTCTTACTTGCAACAGCACAATAGAATATGTAAACATAGTACACTGTACATAGTACACATAAAGACCAGGAATCCACAATTAATGCACTGAATGAGCATGTAAATATTACTAATGGATTACTAATGAGTGGGAAAACTCTATTAGTTAATGACAAAGTGAAAATCTCATTAATGAATAAAAGTGCATGCAATTCATCAAGTGCACCCACTGAGTGTGTAAGCACCAATAATGCACCAACAGTGCACCAATGAGTGTGCAGGCACCGTAATGCATCAAGAGTGCACCAAGTAAGCATGTAAGCATGAAAACATCACAATAGTGAATATGCATCATCAGTCACACATCAGTGGTACACTGATAATCAGTAGCTCACCAAGGGAGTGTGTGTGTATCAGTAACATAACAGTCTCACTGAGAGTGTGAGAATCAGTAGTGCATCACAAGTGTGTGTATCAGCAGTGCACCGTGAGTGTGAGCCTCAGTAACACACTAGTAGTGCACCGTGAGTGTGAGCATCAGTAACACAACGGTGGTGCAACATTCCCCTTGTGGAGTGGTGGAAATTGCATTTCTCTTAGAAATAGAACTCTCCAATCTCTCTGGCGACAGATGTGGAAGCATGAGAGTATTGATCCACATCATGACCAAAACAAGAAGGTGAAAGCAACACCTGAGTCCACAGGAGCCCGGATGGAGTGGTGCAAGGATGGTGTTGCAGGGATGGAGGTGGACAGGAGATAAACTACGATCAAGATTGGTAAAGCAGAAAGCTGCAGATGCTCAAAACAGCTGGAGAGAGGAACAGTTTACACTTGCGATGAAGGCACTTCAACCGGAAATGTTTTTCCTTTCCTCTCCTCTGCCTATCCTGCTGAGTATCTCCAGCATTTTCTACACTGTCTTCAGATTTCCAACACCTACACTTGGTGCCTTTCCAATAATGGTCTCTGGCATGAAACGCTGACGTTCTCTGCCCATAGATGTGGCCTAACCTCACAGAGTTACAGACATGTACTGCCTTTCGGCCCACTGTGTCTATATTGACCATCATGCCATTCTATACTAGTCCCACTTGCCTACAGTGATTTTAAAAATTTCTATGCCTTGCTCATTCAACTCCCTGTACAGATGCCTCTGAAATGTTGTTGCTGTTCCTGGCTCCGCCACTTCCTCTGGTTGCTCATAGCAGATACCAACTAGATGTTGTGTGCAAATGTACTTCTTATATTGCCTTTAAACCTCCTCCTTCTCATCCTTAAACCTATGCCATCTGATTGTAGACACCCACACCACAGGAAACAGACTCTGACTACCTTCTCTATAGCTGCCTCCTTTATTATATACACTTCCATTATGTCTCATCTTAGCTTTCTTCACTCCAGGGAAAACAGTCCCAGCTTATTCTATCATTCCTTATAACTCAAGCGAGGCTTGACAATATCATTTCTGCGCCTTCTCTAGCTTACCTCACATCTTTCCATAGTGAAGCGACCTGACTGCACACAGTATTCCAAGTGCAACAAACAGCCTGTGTAGTTGTATTGTGCTCCCGACTCTACTAGTATTCACTACCCCAACTGATGACGCCAAGCATGCCAAACACCTTCCTTCTTCATCACCTTAGAGTCATGGTTGGTCACCTGTAAACAGGCCATTTGGCACAACTTATCCATGCTTTACACGTGTCCCATTTACAAGTCCCTCTAAACCTTATCAATGTTAAAAGTATATCTGGTGAAACTACTTTCTCTGGCAGTTCCATCTATATACCCACCATCCTCTGTATCAAATAGGTCTGCATCATCCTCAATCTTCATAATGAGAAGAGTTGAGTATAGGAGCAAATAGGTCCTTCTGCAGTTGTACAGGACTATGGTGAGACCACACCTGGAGTATTGTGTGCAGCTTTGGTCTCCTAATTTGAGGAAGGGAGTGCAGCGTAGGTTCACAAGGTTAATTCCCGGGATGGCGAGACTGTCATGTGATAAAAGACTGGGTTTGTATTCACTGGAATTTAGGATGAAAGGGGATGTTATAGAAACATATAAAATTATTACGGGTTTGAACACGCAAGATGCAGGAAATATGTTCCCGATGTTGGGGGCGTCCAGAACCAGGGGCGACAGTTTAAGAATAAGGGGTAGGCCATTTAGAACTGAGATGAGGGAAAAACTTTACACCAAGAGAGTTGTGAATCTGTGGAATTCTCTGCCTCAGAAGGCAGTGGAGGCCGATTCACTGGATGCATTCAAACAGAGAGTTAGATAGAGCTCTTAGGGGTAGCAGAATCAAGGGATATGGGGAGAATGCAGGAACGGGGTACTGATTGTGGATGATCAGCCATGATCACATTGAATGGTGGTACTGGCTGGAAGGGCCGAATGGCCTACTCCTGCACCTATTGTCTATGTATCAATGTATATGTAAATGTTGTCCCCTAGGTCCACTTTAACTCTTTCCCCTCTTACCGATGTCCTTTAGTTTTAAACTTCCCAACTCTGGGTAATAAAGACTGTAACAATTCACCTTATTATTTTATAACCCACTAAATGGTCATCCATCACCTTTCTAAGCACCAGGGGGGAAAAGCTCCAGCCTATTCCTTTTAACTCACACTCCTGCCCTGGTGAATCTTTTCTACACCCCTTTCACTTAAACACATTCTTGATGCAACAGAGTGATCAGAACTGCACAAAACACTCTAGATGTGGACTCGCCAACGTCGTGTACAGTCCATAACATGATATTCCAAGATAGACACAAAATGCTGGAGTAACTCAGCGGGACCGGCAGCATCTCTGGATAGAAGGAATGGGTGACGTTTCAGTCGAGACCCTTTTTCAGACTGGTATAGACAGGTATAGAAAGAAGGGTCTCGACCAGAAACGTCGCCCATTCCTTCTCTCCAGAGATGCCACCTGTCCCGCTGAATTATTCCAGCATTTTGTGTCTCTCTTCGATTGAAGCCAGCATCTGCAGTTGTTTCCGACACATATTCCAGCTGTTGTACACAATACCCTGACATTTTCACCCTACACTTTCTACCTGAGATGGCACTTTCAAAGAACTATGTACCTGCACCCCGAGTTCCCTATTCCATAACACACCCCGAGGCTTTGCCATGTACTGTGCAAGGCCTATCCTGGTTTAACTTACCAGAAAGCGACACGTTTCACTTTCCCGCTGATCCTTTGCCCATTTTCCAGTCTATCTCGACCTTAGACAACCTTCTTCACTGACCACTTTAATCTGCAAATGTTGGTGTCACCTGTTGAGTATATAAGGTGTTTTCTATTTTTGTTTGATATTTCTGGCAGTTGCAGATTTTGTATGACAATAAACTCGACGGGTTTGAAAATTAGAGCTTGAATTATGCGCAAAGCCATCGCTGACCCGGGAGTTGAGGCAAAGGGAGGTCCCGCCGCCGCCGCTGCTCCTCCTCCTCCTCCTCCTCCTCCCAGTCCCCGCCACACGGGGCCGCTACTGCTCTTGCTCCTCCCCATCCCCGCCACACGGGGCCGCTGCTCCTCCTCATCCCCGCCACACGGGGCCGCTGCTCCTCCCCATCCCCGCCACACGGGGCCGCTGCTCCTCCCCATCCCCGCCACACGGGGCCGCTGCTCCTCCCCATCCCCGCCACACGGGGCCGCTGCTCCTCCTCCTCCTCCCAGTCCCCGCCACACGGGGCGCTGCTGCTGCTCCTCCTCCTCCTCCTCCCAGTCCCCGCCACACGGGGCGCTGCTGCTGTTCTTCCTCCTCCTCCCAGTCCCCGCCACACGGGGCGCTGCTGCTCCTCCCCGCCACACGGGGCGCTGCTGCTCCTCCCCGCCACACGGGGCGCTGCTGCTCCTCCCCGCCACACGGGGCCGCTGCTGCTCCTCCCTGCCACACGGGGCCGCTGCCCAAAGATGCCGTTGCCTGCGTCCCCGACTCCAGCGACGTCAGTACGTCCGCCCACCGGCCGCGGTGACGTACCTGCATTTGTCGACTTGGCGGGACCGAGTGGGTGCAGCGGCCGCGGGAAGAGGTTGTGGGGTCCGGGTGAGGGGTGGATGGTGCTGGGTGGGCTCGGTGGGATAGAATGTCTGCAATGATGTCTGGGTGAGGGGTGTCAGGGTGAGGGGTGTCAGGGTGAGGGGTGGGGGTGTGAGGGGTGGGGGGGGGGGGTGAGGGGTGGGGGTGTGAGGATTGTGTGAGGGGGGGGGGGGTGTCAGGGTGTGAGTGGTGTCTCGGTGAGTGGGTGTCGGGGTGAGGGGTGGGGTTGTGATTGTAAGGGGGTGGGGGTGGTAGGGGTGGGGGTGTGAGGGGTGTGGGGGGTGTCAGGGTGGGGGGGTGTCAGGGTGAGGGATGTGGGGGTGAGAGGTGTCTGGGGTGAGGGGTGTGGGGGTGAGGGATGTCAGCGTGAGGTGTGTCTGGGTGAGGGGTGTGGGGGTGAGGGGTGTCTGGGTGAGGGGTGTCGGGGTGAGGGGTGTGGGGGTGAGAACTAACCGCTGCTGTTCTCACTGCCCTCGTGCCAGGCTGCTGATGCCCTTGGACAAGGGGAAAGAGCGGGTGGTGGTGCTGGTGGACATGGACTGCTTCTACGTACAGGTGGAACAGAAGGCCAACCCGGAGCTGAAGGGCAAGCCCTGCGCCGTGGTTCAGTACAAGACCTGGCAGGGGGGTGGGTAAGTCTGTACACACCCATACCCCTGGACCTTGGGTGTCCCTGACCCAGCCTGTAGTGTGGGTGCCCTGCTCACATCATTGTTTGGAGACCACAGATTCAACGAGTTCTACTCCACTGAAACAGACCCTTCAGACCCAATATGCCCAAACCGACCAAGTTCTCTAGCTGAGGTTTTGCCCGTATTTGGCCCGCCGCTCTATAACAGGATCAGAGGCAATTTCTTCATTCAGTTTAATAAAAGCCCGGGTTTGTAAAAATGATCCTGATTCTGTAGTATATAATACAGTGGTGAAACGGATATAATACAGCAGTTTGGCCCATCATGTCTGTGCTGATCATTGAGTGCCCATCCAGTCTAATCCCATTGACCCGCATTGGACTAGTGGAATCAAGGGATTATAGGGAGAAGGCAGGCATCGGTTACTGCTTGTGGATGATCAGTCATGATCACAATGAATGGCAGTGCTGGCTCGTAGGGCCAAATGGCCTCCTCCTGCACTTATTTTTCTATGTTTCTCTGATACCAGACACTTATTGCCTTGATCACCCCTCTTGCAGTGCGATAAAGATTCCAGCCATCCTCTGGAGGAAAACATTCTTCCTCAGATCCCCTCAACCCTCCTTCTTACTGTAAACATAGTTTTAGACCCCTTGATCAGTTTTAGACCCCTTGTTCGGAAAAAAAGTCACATACATTTCGATATCTGCCCCTCGTAAATTCAGTACTCCAGTGCACCTTCTCTCCTTGGTCTTCTCTGCCCCAGGGAATATCAACCCAACCTCCACTCTAAATGGATACTCTTCCCCCCAGTCAGCATCCTGGTGAACTTCATGTTCCACTGGGGTAATATACAATCCAATTGCACAAACATGGAGCAGCAGAACCCACGATGTGTGTTCCGATTCAAACTAATCTTCCCTGCCTACACATGATCTATATCCCTCCATGTCCTGCATATACACGTCCCTGCCTCGTAACCTCCAGTATGAGGTCTGGGGTGAGCCTCAGCCACCATTCTATCTACTTCAGGAAGAAATGCTTTATGGACCGAGATCCTTCTGTACATCAATGCTGTTAAGGGTCTTGACGTTAACTGTATACCTCCCAATTTGACCTCCCAAGGCGCAACACCTAATTTCGGCTCTTATCTGTAACTGATCTGTACCCTGCCATTTCATTTCACCGTTCATTGTTTGCAACTCCACCAATTTTGGTGTCATCTGCAAACTTACTGACCAATCCATCTGCATTTATACATTACCAATAACAGAGGTCCCAGCAGGAATCCCTGTGGAACTCCACTGGTCACAGATCGGTGGCCAGAATATCGCACTTCCACCACAGCCCTCAGTCAGTAAGCCAGTAATAAATCCCTATGATCAGGTCACTGTGAATCCCGTGCCTCTTAATCTTCTGGATCAGCCCACCACGGGGAACTGCATCCACATTTATCCACCTTTAGATAACCTCTACTGCCCACCTCTTTTTACCAGCTGGATCTCCTCCGCTCCAATCATGAAGAGTCCATTCCCTTCACAGATGCTGCCTGACCCGCTGGGTTCCTCCAGCCATTTGTTTTTACTCAAGCTTCCCCCCCCACCCCTGTAGTCTCACCCACCCGCCCCCCCCCCCCCCGCTTCACCCACCCGCATCGCCGCGGCTCACGACCCCCCTCCCTCTCTGCAGGATTGTGGCCGTCAGCTACGAGGCTCGTGCCCAGGGGGTGAAGAGGGGCATGAGGGGGGTAGAGGCCATGAGGAGGTGCCCAGGCCTGCAATTGGCCCGGATCCCCGAGGCGCACGGCAAGGCCAATCTCAGCAGGTAAGGGGGCGATTGCCCCTCATTCCCCCCCGACTCCTCGCTTTCCCCGACCCCTCATCCTCGACCCATCGCCCTCCATCCCCTCATCCTGGCCCCCTAAAACCTCGCCCACCCCAACCTCCCTCATGCCCTCCCCTGACCCCTGGACCTCCATGCCCTCCTTCACCCACCCTCCCTGACCCTCCACTCCATGCCTCCTCATTCTCTCCCCCACCTTGCACTCCCTGGACCCCTCACCTCCACCCCTGCCCCCTCGCCCGCCGCTGCTCTCCGGGGGGTGGGCGAGGCTGATCCGGTGACCCTCCCCCGGCAGGTATCGGCAGGCGAGCGGGCAAGTGCTGGCGGTGCTGTCTCGCTTCGCGGTGATCGAGAGGGCCAGCATCGACGAGGTTTACGCCGACCTGACGGCAGAGGCCGGCCGGCGCCTGAAGCAGCCGGGACTCCTGCAGCAAGCGGCGACCCTGCTCAGGAGCACCTGCGTGGAGGGATTCCCCCGGGACAGGGACAGTCGGGCCCCACCGCTCTCGGCCCTGCACAGAGGTGACGAGGGTGCGGCCATTGGAGGGGGCTGGGGAGGGAGGGAGGCTTGGTTAGAAGAGCAGACGAGGAAGGGAGAGGCCAGTGTGGGAAGCGGCAGTAAGGGAGGGACTGGTGAGGGAGGGGCTGGTAAGGACGGTTTGGAGAGGGAGGGAGTGAGGTGCTGGGACAGTGGGTCCAAGGCGGATGGCACGGTCAGCCTCCTGTATCCTCATGGAGCTGCAGTGAGAGGAGGGATTGAGCGAGGGTGGAGGGGTACCTGCACCGTCAGTGACCCCTGCCCCCTATATCCCCCCCAGAGGAGGTGCGGCAGGGAGAGAGGTGGAGGGGGGATTGGCCAGGGTGGAGAGGTACGGGCCGGGTTGGGTGGGCATTGTTGGTGAGCCATGATCCCCTTTACACCCCCCCCCCCCCAGAGGAGACGCGGCGGGAGGGGCTACAGGCTTGGCTGGACTCATTGCCCGCGGACAGGGACCATGGCAGCCCCGAGCTGCTGCTCACAGCAGGGGCACTGATCGTGGAGGAGATGCGGGCAGCGGTGGAAGCAGAAACCGGCTACACGTGTTCAGCTGGAATCTCCCACAACAAGGTAAACCCAAACTGTGAGAGACGCGCGTCTGTGGGGAGGGGAGCCGAGGGGAGGGCCTGGAGACAACAGAGACGGGCTCACTGCATCCAGCCAACTCTTCAGCCCAGATACACTGGTCCCATTTGCCCACATTTGGTCCACAACCTTCCAGGCTTTGCCCATTTAAGGGAAGACTGACAGGCGGGGAGGAGGGGTGACCCTGAGCCTGACCCCACTCTGCCGTGTCCATAGGTGCTGGCGAAGCTGAGCTGTGGTCTGAACAAGCCGAACCGCCAGACTCTGCTGCCCATGGAGTCTGTGGACCGCCTCTTCGATACTCTGCCCATCAGCACCATGTGAGTCTCTGTCCGGGTCTCCTACTTCAACGTCCCTCCTTCCCCCTCCCCCACCCTCCACCATCACCCGTCCCTCCTCCTCCCCTGAAGCCTGTCCCCACCCGTGGCACCCTCCTCCCCCAGGGCCCGCGGTCGCCTCCCCAGCGCCCGCTCCGGGTTCCTACCCCTCCTCCAGGACTGGTGGTGAGGAGTAAAAGCCGGGAGGGGGTGGGTTGTGTAAGTCTCCCTGATGCTCGCGTGCGGGGGTGAGTGGAGCTCCATCTCCTGTGACTCGTCAATGGGAACACACTCCCACCCGGCCCCCGTGTGACGGGGAACAGTTGCGGTGGGCAGCGTGCATGACGGGGAGTGTGGGTGATGCAGGCTGCGTGTGTTGGGCAGCGTTTGGCGAGGGACAGTGGGGTGTGGGGCTCATGGGGGTGGCATGTAGAGGGCAGAGTGTGGGTGGTGGGTAGAGTGTGGGGGTGGTGGGTGGAAGGCAGAGTGTGGGGGTGTGGGGCAGAGTGGGGTTGGGTGTGGGTGTAGGAGCGGGGGTGGGTGGGGGCAGAACGTGGTGGTGGGAGAGGGGAAGCGTGCCGTTGGTGTCTGGCCTGGGGCAGCGGGTGGTTCGGCACTGTTGACCTGTCTGCCTGTTCCCCACCAGCCGTAACCTGGGCGGGAAGCTGGGGGAGTCCGTCTCACAGCTCCTCCAGGTGCACAACATGGGCCAGCTCCGAGCCTTCTCCCAGGCACAGCTGCACACCAGCTTCGGGGTCAAAACCGGGTAAGAGCGGGCACAGCGAGCGGTGATCGCAGGGTACGGGGTATCAAGGGGTCCCTGGGTAGAGGGCATCAAGGGGTCCCAGGGCATGGTGGACATCGAGACAGTCCCAGGATGGGGGGTCACCCCAGAGTACGACCTATGTCCTGTTGCCCCCCCCACGCCAATCCCCCTCCACCTCGTCTCCCCATTCCCACCCCCACCGCATCCTGCCCCTCCCCTCCTGTCTCCGTCCCTACCCAGCCTCCACCCTGATACTTGCCACACCCCGTCCCCACCCCCTCTGCAGCTGACCACACCCAGCCTTCCCACCCCCTTCCTGCCTCTGCCCCGACTACGTTCCCGGCCTCCCTGCACCCCCCCCATGCCGTCCACCCCCAATAGCTTTTAAAAGAGCAGCCAACGAGACTACCTTAGATGGGTCATCTTGGTCAGCGTGGAGGAGCTGGGCTGAAGGGGTTGTGTCTGTGTTTCAGGAGCTGGCTCTTTGACCTGTGTCGGGGCCTGGACTTTGAGCCGGTGAGGCCCCGGTACCTCACCAAATCCATCGGGTGCAGCAAGAATTTCATGGGCAAAGAGGCCCTGACCATGTGTGAGCAGGTGGGTCATTACACAGCCTCCCTCACAACAGTACAGCACAAGAACATGACCGTCGGCCCACCGTGTCTGTGCCGAACATGATGCCAAGACCAACACTTATCTGCCTGCACATAATCAATATCCCTCCAGTCCCTACATTTCCACATGCCTTTCCAAAAGTCTCCAATATGCCACAACCACCACCCTGGCAGCATACTCCTGGCAATTACCAGCCTCCGTGCAAATATAACCTCCACACATCACCGTTATACTTTGTCCCTCTCACCTTCAAGTTATGCCTTCTAGTATTTAACTTTTCCATTCTGGGAAAAGGGTTCTGATTGTCTACCCTATCAATGCCACCCATAATATTATATACTTCTACCTGGTCTCGCTGCAACGTCTGGCATTCCAGAGAGGAAAACCTCTTCCTATTGCTCATACCCCCAAATCCTGGCAAATATGAAAGGATACACAGTGCTGGAGTAACTAACTCAGTGGGTCAGGCAGCATCTCTGGAGAACATGGATAGGTGACGTTTCGGGTGGAGACCCTCCATCAGTCTGAAGGGTCCTGACCCCAAACGTCATCTATCCATGTTCTCCAGAGATGCTGCCTGTCCCGCTGAGTTATTTCAGCACTGTGTGTCCCTTTTTGTAAAACCAGCTGAACCACCTTCTGAATCTCATAGAAACATAGAAAATAGGTGCAGGAGTAGGCCATTCGGCCCTTCGAGCCTGCACCGCCATTCAATATGATCAAGGCTGATCATCCAACTCAGTATCCCATCCCTGCCTTCTCTCCATACCCCCTGATCCCTTTAGCCACAAGGGCCACATCTAACTCCCTCTTAAATATAGCCAATGAACTGGCCTCAACTACCTTCTGTGGCAGAGAATTCCACAGATTCACCACTCTCTGTGTAAAAAATGATTTTCTCATCTCGGTCCTAAAAGACTTCCCTCTTATCCTTAAACTGTGACCCCTAGTTCTGGACTTCACCAACATCGGGAATAATCTTCCTGCATCTAGCCTGTCCAACCACTTAAGAATTTTGTAAGTTTCTATAAGACCCCCCTCTCAAGCTGCCCTTGCCCATTAGTATTCTCCACACGGATCTCACTGTCCTCTATGTCCTCCTTGGTGAAACAAATGCAAGGTATATCCACAGCCTTCAACAACAAATTCCTTCCTTTATCCTTGAGTGGGCCTACCTTCTCCTTGGTTACACTCCTGTTTTTAATATGGGCATAAAATGCTTTGGGATTTTAGTCCCGCAAAGCCCCTTTTGGCTACAAATCACCAACTTAAATTCTATCCTCCTTTCTTTACAATCAAATATCCTGCCGGATTACAGACTAGCTTGCAAGCACTTCCTTTTTCTTATTGACCAATTTTACAACCTCTTTGGTCATCCAAATTTCCCTTACTTTACCATCCTTATCCCTCCTCCTTACTGGAACATGCCGGCTATGAACTTCGATAAACTGGCCTGAGAACGACCCCCACATGTCTGATGTGGACTTACCCATTAACAATTGCTCTCAGCAAACCTGCCAGAGGTCCTGCCTAATGGCTTTGTAATTTGCTTTACTCCAATTTAGTAACTTCCTGCCAGGTCCAGCCTTGTCCCTTTTCAAAATAATCTCAAAACTTACTGAGTTTTGATCACTTTCCCCAAAATGCTCATCAGTGGCCAGGCTCCTCTGTATTTTCCACAAAGCACCGGGCATTGAAATAAACACACTGCAGTCCATCCGTGTCACCATATTCCTTCCCCTCTCCCCACCTGTCCTTCATTTGATACTTACTGGTCCCTAACCTCAAGAGCTAAAGGAAATTCAATTCAAGCTTTCCAATGACTCCTTCCAATTTCTGACCTTTCACTCTGGTTCGCACCCCCTGCCTCTCTAGTTTAAACCCTCCTAAGTAGCACTGGCAAACCTCCCTGCAAGGATAGATCAAAGAGATACCAATGGTCTAAAAATCTGAATCCTGCACCCTGCACCAACTCCTCAGTCAAGCATTTATCTGTCCTGTCTTCCTGTTCCTACCCTCACTGGCACGTGGCACTGGGAGTAACCCCAGAGATCACCACCCTCGAGGTCCTGCTTGTTAATCTTCTGCTGACACGAGCCATATTTGCTTCACAGGACCTCACAGGTGGTGGTGGGTGGGGTGCTGGGTGTTGGGGTAGGGTAGGGGGAGGGTAGTGGGGTGGGTGTTGAGGTTGGGGCTGGTGGTGTGAAGTGGGGTGGGGAGGGGTCACCTGTCCATTTGCTGGGATGGTGCTGACCTTTGTCCCTCCTGTGCAGGTGAAACATTGGCTGCTGCAGCTGTCGACAGAGCTGGAGGAGAGACTGCTCCAGGATCAGCAGCAGGTGGGTGGGTGGGTGGCTAATGCCCACAATGTCTGGTCGCCTGCCTGGCAGAGTACCACCCACACTCCCTCCGCAAAGACCCTCTCCCCCTGCCCCGGTGCCCCCTCCTCCCCTCAGGGTTACCTAACTCCACTCCCTCGCGGTGTGGAGCGGGTTTGGGCTATGGGTGGTGGGGGGTTGGACCTGCCCGGGGGATGGGTATCCCTGTGATGTGTGCGCTAGGGGGTTGGTAACTGGGATGGCGGAGGCTGGAAGATGCGTGCCCTCGGGTCGGGTACCCTGGGGTGGGTTTAGCCCTGGGAGTGGGGGCCAGGTCTGAGTGGCGGGGTATTGGTGTGCTGGGGTGTGGGTTTGGATGGGAGGGGACTGCCGGGGAGGGGGTTTGCATGGGGGGGGGGGGGGGGGGGGGCAGGAGATGGGCCACTCCACTCACTCTGCGCCTTGTTGCAGAATGGGCGGACTGCGCGGCAGCTGACGGTGGGGCTGCGGCTGCATGAGGAGCACCAGTCGCGCAGCTTCTCCCGCTGCTGCCCCCTGGCCAGGCCCGATGCCCCCTGCCTGGCCCAACGCGCCTGGACCCTCATCCAGGCCTTCAACACGGCCCACCCCCCTCAGGCAGCCTGGTGAGTGAGGATGGGGACAAAATGGGGGAGGATAATGTGCTGGAGGTGGGGATGGGAGAGGGGCTGGGGAGGCTGGGTCTTGGACTGTGGGGGTCAGTGGGGAGGGGTTGGCTGTCGGGGAGTTTGTCTGGGGGGGGCGGAGAGAAGGATTTGATGCGGGGGGTCGGTCGTGGCGGATTTGTCCCGGTGCACTGACCCTGTCTCCGTCGGTCACTCCACAGGTCGCCCCCCGTGATTGGCCTCTCTCTGTCGGCCAAGGATTTCTTAGAGACCTCGGTGGTCTCGGCCCGTGGCATCACGGACTTCCTGACCAGCTCCTCCTCCCAGTCCCCTGGGGCGGGGGCAGCGCCGAACCCAGGGAGAGTTGGGGGAGCCCAGAGCCCGGTGAGAAGACTGGACCCAGGGGGAGCCCACAGAGCTGGCACCATCACATCCTTCTTTATGCATGCCCCCACCGACAAAACCTGCCCCTCCCCTGACCCTGTAACGCACACCTTCCCCGCACAACCCTCCGCACTCTCTATTGCACCCCTCACCTCCCCCCCACCCCTCGCACCCACACCACCACCTGTCCCTGAGACACCCCCCAGCCCCTCTCCACACTCCTCCCCCTCTCACACACCACCCCTGGGCCGCAGAGACAGTGACCGTACAGGACCTGCAGAGATGGATCTTCCAGGCGTGTCATTCTTCAAACGCAAGGCCCTGGCCCGATCCCCTGGCCAGCCACCAGCGGACCCTCCCCTGAGCCCCGGTCTCCCCACTGAGGTGCTGGTGCGCTGTGCAAGGTGCGGCCAGTCCACCCTCCCCTGGCAAGTGGCAGAGCACAAGGATTTCCACTTTGCCCTGGACCTCCAGAGGTCCCTGTCGACTCTCCCACCTCCCAGCCCCCCGGCCCGGACCAAGCACAAGGCAGTGGACCAGCTGCGGGGTCCGGGCAAGCGGGCTCGGACTGGCAGCAAGACCCTGGATTGGTATTTTCAGAAAGCACCTCCCTAGAACAGGCAGGGGGCGGGGTTTTGGCACATGGTCCCGAGCCGTAAGTTCATGTTATAGGAGCAGAATTAGTCCATTTGACCCCTCGAGCCTACTCTGCCATTCAATCATGGCTGATCTATCTCTCCCTCTCAACCCCATTCTCCTGCCTTCTCCCCATAACCCGACACCCGTTCTAATCAAGAATCTTAAAAATATCCACTGACTTGGCCTACACAATGTCCCATTTCCTGATACTTTGGCATGAGATCAGATCAGATGTGGGTGTAATTAAAGTATTGTATTTTTGATATAAATTCCTGAGATGTCCAGTGATTCACAGGAGTGAAGAGTGGGGGAGTGTTCGAGTATGACACCGGTCACCACTGTGGTTTCTCTTTGATGTTTCTGGCCTGTTTTACCGGAGCTCCTGAATGCCGCTGCTCCCTTGCTGTTGAAGTGATTACTCTTGCACCTCTGTGGTTGTTTGAGGTTAATCCGTACAGTCCCCCCAGGGCATGTCAGTGCAGACACGATGGGCCGAAGGGTCTGTTTGTGTACTATTCTGTGATATGGAGAACCCATGGATTTGCTGGACAGCAGAGCGGTAGAATTACTGCCTTAGAGCGCGAATCGGGTTCTGTCGAGTGCTTGTCTGTACGGAGTTTGTACCTGCATGTGTTTTCTACAGGATCTCCAGTTTTCTCCCACACTCCAAAGACAGATAGGTTTGTAGGTTAATTGGCTTGGTATAATTGTAAATTGTTCCTGGTGTGTGTGTGTGATATCATTAGTGTGCAGGGATGGGTGGTCGGCTCGGACTCGGTGGGCTGAAGGGCCTGTTTCCACACTGCATCTCTAAACTAAAGTGCATTGTTTATCACCATGGGATGAATAGATGATAGTGCTACTGTCTGACAATTGGGCGTGGATTGTAAGTTTACCTTCCATTCAGTAAAGCATAGCTCTAGGTGAGGAGAGTGGGTGGACTTGCCATAGCCCTTCCTGCTTTCCTGGTTTGTCCAGCTGGCGTTTTGCAGACTCCGCCCCCACTGCTGCTGCTCCGTGACACAGCCGAGTGTGAGCGAGGAACAGACTGACAGGAGTTGCATCAGCTGCTGCCCCACCCAAGCTGCTGAACCGGTTCTTATCTTTGCCCACAGCACCTCGGTGACACTGGGTAGTGGCTCTATCCATTTCTCTCCACAGAATCTGCCTGGCTCACTGAGTTCCTCCAGCACTTTGTTTATCCTTGCTCAAGATTCCAGATGCATGCCTCTTCATCATTCAATTCTTGATTGACACAAAACCCCACTGATTGGGGAATCTCTGTGAGCCGTTCAGCCCATCATGCTCAGCTCAGCCTATCAACCTCCCAATTGTCAGACAGCAACACTATCGTTTATTCATCCATGGTGTAAAAGCAGGAACGGGGTACTGATTTTAGATGTTTAAGAACGAACTGCAGATGCTGGAAAATCGAAGGTTACAAAAATGCTGTAGAAAATCAGCGGGTGCAGCAGCATCTAGGAGCAAAGGAAATAGGCAACGTTTTGGGTCGAGCCTACTGATTTTAGATGATCAGCCATGATCATATTGAATGGCGGTGCTGGCTCGAAGGTCCAAATGAACTACTCCTGCACCTATTTTTCTGTTACCATCCCCACTTCCTGCCTCAGATGTTTTTCAGTAAACTGTCTCTGCCTCCTCCTCCCAGACAGGCAATGGTTTTGATTTTTCCGATCAGTCCGCTATTGGAACTTGCTAAAGTCCTCCCCTGATTAATATTGCTGGTTAAAGGCTGAGTTATGTCATCTTCAATTCACCCACTCAGTACACCTCCCCTCCTCCCTCCTCAAACACCATGTATCATCCCATTTTAAAGATGCCAGTCTGGCAATAGTCTCCCCCCTATCTCGACCTTCATTAGCTGCTGGGATAGACACACAAATACCTGCATTCCGGGGCCAGTGAAACTCCTTCCTGGCCCAATCAAAGCAAGGCATCTGTGTACCAGGTGACCTCTGGCTGCAAGGACAAATACCCACCTCTCCCCACACTCCCAACTAGCTCAGCACTGACGCTTACCATTTTCCTTCAGGCATTTACAAAACAAATACCTTGTCTTTTCATTGTTACATAATACTTTCAATGCACTTTGCCCTCCTAGTTTTCTTTTCAATTAGCAAGTCAGAGAAACTATCACTTAAAATTATTTATTAAAGGCAAATATCTCTGTACATCTTTATATACAGAAATAATGTACATAATGACCTATATCACACAATGGAAAACATTGTTGTAAGCACTTTTCTGCTGATTCGTTCCCCAGCCCAACTAAAACTCCCTCTCCCTCCTGCTACACACCCTTAGGGAAGGGAGAGCATTGTGAATAATAACTGAAGTCCCAATGTTGCTTTATGAGAATTACTGGAAAATGTTGGCATGAACATATATTTTAGAAGTGTTAAGATAAAGAATATTTTGAAATTAAGAAAACAATCAGGGTTGGGCACACTCAAGTTCCCTCTACACTCTCATAGCCACGGAGATATACAGCATGGAAACGGCCCCTTCGGCCCAACTCGTCCACTCCCAGGACACAGGAGTGAAGCTCCCTCTACACTGGCCTGTCGCAGATTCAGTTATACAGTTCAGGACCCAACTCACCCAGGCCGACCAAGAAGCCCATCCACACGTCACAATTGTCAGTGTTTGACCCATATCCCTTTAAACCTTTCCACGTACCTGCCTCAACTACTTCCTGCCAGCTCCTTCCATAGATGTACCACAACTCCCAGGGTTAGACAGAGTGAAGCTCATCCTATATGTCCTGTCATTTCCCCCCCCCCCCCCCAGTAAAAAAAGGTTGGTCACAGAATGAAGCTTCCTCTTCACTGTCCTGTCACAGTGCACCAAACATAGGCAAATGCGACGAACTTCGGCAAGCATCTTAATTGGTATTTTGGGCCAAACTACCCGTTTCCATGCTGTATAACTATGGCACACTGCCCCATCGCACACTCCCAGGGTCAAACACAAGAATGAAGCTCCTTCGCCATTGCCCCATCACACACTCCAGGGGAACGGGTTAGACACAGTGAAACTCCTTAGAAGCCATATCAAAAGAAGGCACTAACTCCTTGCTTTAACCTGCCATCATCTGTGCAGCAGCTTTTTGCATTCAGACACAGCACGTGGTTTTATCTCACCCGGTCCTGTGCTACCCAGCTCTGTGATGGGACAAGGAAGCTCCGTGAACTGCACAAGCAGGCAGGCAATCCAAAGAGCTGGGCTTGGATTTAAAACCAAAGAATCAGAGGGCTGTGAGAGCAGCCAGAGGAGGATAGGGTGGACTCATCCTGCAAGGACACGTGCTGAGGGTGTTCAGGTCTGGGCGTTTAATGGGGCTGAAGATGTGATCCCCCATGATCTTGGGCCAAGAGCAATTGGAGTGGGTCTGGCACCTCGGGCTGGAGAGCAGCTATGCCGGGACAATCCTGGGATCGCTTGCTTTCAGGTCTTCTGCTCCATGATGACCTTGGTCACATGGCCGATGCCCTTCGTCACTCCCTCGCGGAACAGCAGCTTCGCACCCACCTTCAGGTACTCCGGGTGCTTGATAAAGCGGAAACGCACGACTGCCCTCTCTCCCGTTCTCAGCTCCTCCTGAAACACACAACGGTGTGGGTCAGAGACCAGAGGAGAGGCTGGACAGATCTGGATTGTTTGTTAGGAGCGTCAGAGGCCGAGGGGTGACCTGATCAAGGTATATAAAACTACGATTGGCGTGGATAGGTAGACAGTCAACCCAGTGTGGAAATGTCAAAGAGGGCAATAGTGTTAAGGTCAGAGGGGAAATGTTGAAAGCAGATGTGCAGGGCAAGTTTTCTTTTTTACACACAGTGGTGGGTACCTGGAATGCGCTGTCAACGGTGATAGTGGATAGTGGTGTTAAGGAGGCTATTAGATAGAAACATGCATATGAATGGATAATTCATGAATGGACAGATGAGATTTTCTAGGCATCATGTTTGGCCAAAGGGCCTTTCCAGTCCTGCTCTACGTTCAGGGAAGGGGTCAGGCCAGCGCAGTGCTGCAGGAGTGGGTTGGTTCAGGCTGACACACTCACCTTGCCGTGGATCAGCTCCACGATGGCAGTCTGCCGCACGTTGCCGACGTGCACTGTCACCTGAAAGCCCCTGCGGAAGGTCTTGGCGTGAAACAGCAGCACGATCTCGGATTCGAAAAGCGAGCTGACGGTCGGCTGCATCTCCAGGCTCAGCATCACCATGCCCTGTGGAAGGCCAAGGTTACTATCCACACCAAACAGCCCCCACCCTTCCTCCCATCTCCACCGTTCCCCCTCCCCCTACTGAGAATCCTCTCTTCCTTGCCCTGACCCCCCCCCCCCCCCCCCCCCCCCAAAAGCGTGATACAAAAGTCTGTCCTTCACCCAGCCCCATCCCACTGAGGACCGATCCTGGCCAGCTATGGACTAACCCCCACTCTGGACCAATCCCCCCCACCCCGTTGTTTCACGTGGGAACTGTTCCCAAAGTGGGCGTCTCTCTGTCTCAGTTCCCACATGCAGTGTGCCAAGGCAGTCTGTCCACATTCGCGGTACAACTCCAGGTTGGTTCCAGCCGTGTACGAGTCCCCCAGCGAGTGCCCGTGAGCCGGGGTTGTGCTCCCCTCCCCCGTGCGAGCCCGCGACAGACACCCACCTTCCGCAGCAGGGCCCTGTCGAAGTTGCCCAGGGCCAGGGTGGCAGCCTGACCCGCTCTCAGCACGCGGCAGCCCGAGCGGTTTCGCTGGATGCTGCACACCGTCAGTGGCAGGAAGTGCCCACTGTCCGTGGGGCCCACCACCAGCCGCTCGCCCTCTCTGCAAATGCCACTGGGGGGGGGGGGGAAGCAAAACCAGACCCAGTCACTGCGATGCAGAGGGCAGATCACAACTAACAGTGCAACCCATCAGCTCGTATCCTCAGTCCCCACTAACACCAGCCTCACTGGAGGCAGCCATGAGCACAGCCACGCCACAGTGGTACTGGCTGGTACAATGTCCCCCTGGGGCCGGGGCTGGGGCAGGGCATTGCTGAGCAGCTTTAGAACAGCAGATGGAGAAGGCTCAACAGCCAGAAGGTGGGCGTTTCCGTACCAGTGTCTATGGCTGTCTGAAGAAGGGTCTTGACCCAAAACGTCACCCATTCCTTATCTCCAGAGATGCTGTCTGTCCCGCTGAGGTACTCCAGCTTTTTGTGTCTATCCAGGTTCTGTAAATGGGACATGGGTCTCCAGGCAGATTTTAAAGAGAAGCACGACATTAGAGGTGAGAATTTCCAGATTATTCCCAGTTCCACATACAGTGATGCAGAAATAGGGGATTGAATATGCGAGTAGTGAGAAGGTGCAAGAGGGAAAGCTTTGGATCTGTTTGTATGCGACAACTGCACCACCATCCACCTCACCCGAGACTGCGAAGAACTGACCCATTCCATCCCTGCACCAGGCTGCTGCACGTGGAACTTTACACAAACTGAGAACAGTTACAGCAAAGACGTCTACTGGGAACATTAATTCTTACCTGTACAGGGTCCCACCAACGACTGTCCCCACATCAGGTACAGAATAGATTTCATCCACCTGTACAAATGAGGAAGCAACAAATAATTGGGGAAAACTCACACAAGCCAATCCCCATCCCAGTCCTCCACACAACCCCGTGTACATCTTTAATGCTGTACCACCTCCTTACTCACCAAAACCGCAAGCCTGGCACCTGCACACACCCCACCCTTCCCCCTGAAGTATCAGGCACACACACACCAATGCTGATGTTTAAAGAGGACAAGGGAAGGTTTGCCCACAAGAGAAGAGTTGAGGGCTGTAGCCCAGGCTGCTGCACGATTTCACAACACAGCAGAGAAACCCCAGTGGGCCCCTAACCCAGATTCCAGCTACGTTCCAGGGGAGAGGGCTACAAGCAGGTGGTACTAAAGGAGGGTTGCACTGCTGAAGGTGCTGTCTTTCGACTGAAACATCAAAGCCTGGTATGAGCTGCCTTTACCCTTTTTGACACCAAGCTTCAATTAACATCAATTGGGAATAGTGGGGCTATTTTGACCCTGCTGCATGTTGACCTGCAATGTTCCCTCAGTTGCCGAAGGATCTAAAACACAATCCACAAGCACAGAACCAAGTGATGAACTCTGGTCTCACGCTTTACCTGAAACTCAGTCAGCTGCTGCATCAGCTCCTCCTGCTCCTTACTGTTGGTCAGTGGAGGTAGCACATTGAGGAAAACCTTCAGCAGGTCCAGGTTTACCCCGTTCACACTGGACAGTGTGAAGATTGGAGTGATGCTAAACAGAACAGATAGGGACATTACCAACACATGCTGCATTCCTCTCAATGCTCCTTGGTCTCTCACAGTGCCACAGCTCGACAGCAGCTAAGGAGTAATTGCCGAGCTGTTGTGGGCGGCCTCACCAAGGTTTACTCATCCCGCTTCAGTTGAAGGGCTGAACTGGGCAGAGGCTTCCTGGGGAGAGAGGGCCACGGTGGGACACACCATCTTCAGGCTTGGATCCACACAGGCCCACGCTACCTCGTGCCAGTGAACAGAACAGGCACTGTGCACACAGGAGGTATGTCACAGCAAGGGCAGAGGGTTGTTTATTGTTGAATAGGTGGCCCTATTCAGAAGAACAAGCAGGGTCGCTCAGCTCCCACTTTACAGCGGTTATGCACACACGGGGCTAGGAACAAGTGTTGAGCCATCGCCAAAGCTTGGCCTTGAATGATTTGCTGGCCGACACAAGGGGGGAGAGCCTGGAGTTACGTGTACACCAGGCTGGGCACAGATAGCATTTCACCTCCACCAACACATCGAGACGCGTGGCAGTGTTCACCATTACCACTCGACACTAGGCTTTTATTTTATTCCCCGAACGGAACCACTGCGGTTAGCCCTGTATCCTCTGGTTCATTGCCGTTACCTCACTTTACCAAATGGAGTTTACAGGCCACTCTGCCCTGTACTGTCTGCCCTGGAACAAGCAATGGTCATGAGGAGCATTGCAGAAGCGTGTCCTCACTCCTTCCCCTCCTTGTGCTCATCCAGCTTCCCCGGAAACACACGGGCCTCCTCAGGAGCTGTCGCCACTTCCTCACACTCGGGTCATAGAATCACGGTAGGTGCAGGAGTAGGCCATTCGAGCCAGCACCGCCATTCAATATGGTCATGGCTGATCAGGTCAGAGTCTCCTGAGTTTGCGACTGGTCCGCCAGAACCCCCCTCCCTGCGGCCCGCCCGCTCAGCTGCCGTCTCCCAGCCAGTTGCTGCCCGACCTCCAATATCTTACCGGGAGACCACACTGACCCGCACCCCAAGGTTGCAGGACATCCATTCCCACCTCAACTTAAAGTCAAGAGGCTGCGATACTGCCCTGTGAACGGCGGGGGAACAGGGTGTCACCTTACCTGGGCGACTGAGCAAACTGCTGGGCAGCTGTTACGGCGTCGTCACTGCTGGACACCAGCAGCGGCACCTTGTTGCACCCGGGCTGCTTCAAGACCATCTCCAGCTGTCTGACAGTGCGCTCAATGGTGCTCTTGGTGCACAGGTCCACTTTACTGATCACAATGAAGAAGGGCACCTTGAGAGCCATGGCCAAGCCCAGGTGCTCCCGGGTGGTGCCAGCTACAGACACGAGAGATGACAGGGCTCACAAAACCTCAGTCAGAATCACAATTGTTAATCATCAAGCCGGTAGCGAGGCAGAGGAGAGGATGTGAGGGGTGAACAATATGAGCAACATAGATAGGGTAGAGAGCAGGAAACAGTTTCCCATGGCACAAATGGATGTTTTAGGTTAAGGAATAAGATTCATGGGGAAAATAATGAAGAATCTTTCCCTCCAGCGAATGCTTGGAGTTTAGAACGCACTGGCTGCAGGGTGGTGGGTGCTGGGAGTCTGACGGCATTAATCTGGATGAGCTCTTGAATGACCAAGGCAGAGGTGGCTGCGGATCAAGGGCTAGCTAGGAAGTGGGATTGGTATTGGTATCGATGGGAACATAGTTGGTATGGACATGGTGGCCAAAGTGCATGGTTCCTGATGATTAAGGTTCAGACTCGCTGGATGCAGGCCAGCAGCAGCAGCACTGGATGCACCTTGGAGCGAGCATGGCACAGTGCAGGATAACCAGTGGTCCCAGCACACATGCTGCAGTGGGGGGAGGGGGATGACCCTCTCATCCGAACTCTCACCCTGTAGGGAGGTCACTGGGAAGCAGGAACAGGTTTGCACCCTGGAGAGCAGAGTCGGAGGGCTTTGCTTGAAGTCGCACCCATCAGGCCACTCCAGCACCAGTCGAGGGAAATTCATGCCTGCAGGGCCCAGTTGCTGTCTACAGACAGAGCCCCTCCACCCAGAGAGATTGCTTCACCGACGGGGTCACTGGGACAAGTATCATCCAATCTCCACAACTAAACATATCTCTGCAGACCTCACTGGGCGAGGATCAAGAGCTGGTGATCACATGAATTGTTGGTGGGGCTGCACTTGGTAATATGTTGCTCGGTTTTGGTCACCCTCTTAAATGAGAGATGCCATTAAGCTGGAAAGAGTGCAGAGAAGATTTGTGAAGATGTTGCCAGGACTCGAGGGGGTGAGCTATAAGGAAAGGTTAGGCAGGCTAGGACTTTATTCCTTGAAGCTCAGGAGGCTGAGGGTTGATCGTATAGAGATGCATTAATCATGGGAAGTTTAGATAGGGTGAATGCACAGTCTTTTCCCCAGGCAATCAAGAACAAATCAAGAAGTAGTGGGCTGAAGAAGGGACTCGACGCGAAACGTCACCCATTCCTTCCCTCCAGAGATGCTGCCTGTCCCGCTGAGTTATTCCAGCATTTTGTGTCTACCTTTGATTTAAACCAGTATCTGCAGTTCTTTCTTACACAAGAACTGGAGGGCATTGGCTTGTAAGTGAGAGGGGAAAGACTTAATAGAAACTCAAGGAGGGAAACTTTTTGCACATAGAGGATGGTGGGTATATGGAATGAGCTTCCACAGAACGTATTTGAGGCAGGTACAATAATACATGTAAATAACATTTGGACAGGAGCATGGATAGGAAAGGTGGAGATGGTTATGGACCAGGGGCGGGCAAAGTGGGACCAGCTTGGATGGGGCATCTTGGTCGGCCAAAGCTGTCACTTGGTGCCCAGTCCTGCCTCCACTCCCACCTTCCACCACCAAAGCCCAATTTTGGCAAACATACATACCTATGCCCGTGTTGGCACTGACAACAAGCATGGCAAAGTCCGGGCAGTAGCTGGTGAGACCAAAGATGGTGGTCTTCAGGTACTTGTGGTGTCCTGCCAAGTCGATGAAAGTGATCATTTTGGAGGCACTTTCACAGATGACCTCTGCTGTGCGCGAGTCGCTGTAATTTACCACCTTCAGAGAGGGACAACAGCGGGTTACAACACGGAGACCCCAGTCTGAGCCCAACACTAACACAGGTGAGGAATCTCACAGATTTAAGGTTCAGTCTATCCAGATCCCAATACTGGGGCTCATGGCTGGGAATGGGACCCTATTTACTATCCAGTGAGTTGAGCTGAGATGCGATATCCCATCTCCATTCACCACCACTAACTGCCACCTGATTGCAAACAACAAGGGTGGTTGGAGTCTGGAACGCACTGCTCGAGGGGTGGACGCAACTTTAAACAAGTATATGGACTCACACTTGAATTAACAATGCGTAGAAGGCGATGGACCAACTGCTTGTAAATGCAGTCAGTGTGTAGATGGGCGCTTATTGGTCAGCATAGATGTGGTGGGCCAAAGGGCATGTGCTGACTAGGCCAATAGAACTATGAGAGTCCATTCAATGCATTGTACTACCCTTCCCCCACCAATGATGGGAGGGATAACACTTGCCTGATGTTCCCATTCTCCACCCTGCAAATGTTTGCAGGACGTTTCATCAGGACCCTCCTGAATCCCCAGCCCCAACCCACTGGTAGGCAGCAAGGGTTTGAATGGCCATCCCAGCAGCCCCATGCTTCACCACGGGGCCGGGAAGGATGGCAGCACTTCCACAGGGTCCCGGTCCAGATGCAAGCTTCTACAGGCCAGGGAGGTGGGGTGGAGGATCTACCTCTCCTTTGCTGTTGAATCCCAGGATCTCGAAGCTGATGCTGGATGTGCGGCCTGACTGGATCTCGTGCAGGTGCCTGAAGAGGTTGAGCCGTGCTCTGCCGCGCCCGTTATCCAGCTCGCCCTGCGTCAGGACCCCCAGCAGGGTTGACTTCCCGGAGTCCACGTTCCCGAGGACAGCCACTCGCAGGTCGAGGAACTGCAGGGAAATGCAGGGCACAGATTACACCCACTAGACCCGCCATGCACCAACCTCCCCCAGTGTGCAATCACAGCCCGATTCAGCACAGCCGCGCCACACCTTCCTGCCCACCCCACACCACAACAGCATACACCCTTCACCCAGCTGCCACCTCCTATCTTCAGGCATGCCATTCAGTCCATCGTGCCCGTGCCAGCTCCGTAGGCCTGTCAATCCCATAGCAAGATATTAACTGGTTCTTTCACGTGATCATTGACGACCAGCTAAATGCTTCCATTATTCTCGGATTTCTAGCACCTGCTGTCTGACATCTTTAGATCTTGGATGAGGTCCCTTGCAGCGTGTCAGGCCCTGCTCTCCAGCACCCGGCTACAGTGCAAACATCCCACTCATTCCAAGCCTTCCACAATCAGCTGGCCCGTTGCATCCATGGTGCATTCAGCTCCTGGGGACCACCCACTTTACGAGTGGACCCTTCAGCGAGGGACCCGCTCCTGCTGGTGGAGAAGATACCCACCAGCAAGGTCAACAGGCAGAGAACAATGTGCCCTACATATGACCAATTCGGGGAGCAGGCATGATTCAGTGGGGCCTGGGTCCAGAACTAGTGAGGGAAGCAGCACTGGGCCATACCTGTTGGTCATCAGGAACTTTCCGAATCAAAACCTCAGCAATCCGTCGGGGGGAGTCTACGTCATAGGCAACGTTGCACTCCCGCAGAATCGTGATGTCCGCTCCCACCCTGCACACAAAACAAACAGCACTCAGTTATAGCAAGCGAGCGCACACTGCACTGGGTACTGACCTCCTTGGTGGGGTCTAGTACCACCACCCCCCCCCCCTCCCTCAGCCCACACGACTGCCCAGAGGGAGTGAGCCCACATACTTCTCTGCCATCCTGCGCAGGGTTTTGAGTGAGGCCTTGAGCTCGTCCTCGGACAGCCCCACCAACAGACCGTTGTCCTCCACCCCGATCTGATAAACGGCCTCGCCGCGGCCTTCCTGGAGACGCCACTTCATCTGTGTGACCAGGTGTTCAAAGCGGTACTGCGACGGATTGACCAGCTTCAGCTGAGGAGGCAAAGCATACATTACTAGGGCAGCCAGAAATAAACGGAGGAGCACAAACACGCAACTCAATTCAGCAGTCAGACTCCTGCAGCCCTGCAAACATTTCCACCACGAGTACAAGCTCATTCTGTAGATGATCTACAAATGGACACCATCCCCATCAACACACCTCAACTCTACCTCTACCCATGCCCACACTGTACACAGACACCCATCTCCCCTCTCTCGACACAGCCTCCTCAGCCCAAACTCATGAGACCACATGGGTAGAAACAATGAATCAAAATAGGTGGTGCCTACAAAAGGTGCCAGAGGGAGAGGGAGCAGCTAATTTCAGAGGAGAGAAAATAACCACATAACACTCACAACGGAAAATTGTGGTAGCAGTAGGAAGGATATAGAATCTGCAGAACTTTTGTAATTAATTCAAGAATGTTGTCATGTCAACAAATGTGAGCATGCTCTGACACTTATTTTAATTCAGGTAGCTATTTGCCTGTCAAGCTGCGCCTCTTCCACCGGTGGCTGCTGCCAATCCTGTCCCCCAGCACCAGTTTCCAGTGCTGTCTACACATTCCTTGATCTGGTTAGAAGCTGACGTTCCATCAATCTCCCAGCTGTTACAGCCATTCTGGTAACAGTTTGGAAGATTCACCAGCCTCTGGGTGAAGGAGTTTCTTCTCAGCTCTGTCCTGAATGGCTGACTCCTCCTTTATATGTGTGCCCGAATCTGGACCACGCTGGGAAAACAACTCAGCATCTACCCTGTCAAGTACTGTGTGCGTTTCAATCGAATCATTGCACGGTCACCAAACACACAGTGCCTAATCTCAGCTGCTAAAATGGCGAGACGGATGTCAGGGATTATGGGGGTGGAGGCAGGAGAATGGGGCTGAGAGGGAAAGATAGATCAGCCAGGATTGAATGGCGGAGTAGACTGGATGGGACGTATGGCCTAATTCTGCTCCAAGAACTGATAAACATGAGCTTACCTTATACTCGATGTTTCCTTCTTCTGCCTGTAAAAAAAAGGGAAGCAAGAGTCAAGAGTGTTTTATTGTCATATGTCCCAGATAGAACAATGCAATTCTTACTTGCTGCAGCACAACAGAATATGTAAACATAGTATGATATTATAAACGAGAGAGAAAAGAAAAGGTCAGTGTGTATAGATATACACACACACACACACTCAAAAAACAAACAAAATAGTGCCATAATAATAGTCTATTGTAGTTCAGATGAGGTTGTAGTGTTTAATAGCCTAATGGCTGAAGATTTCCATAGGTCACTAGCACTGAACATCTCCGTCAAAACAAAAATCCCCAAGTGTAGCCATTCCCACAATAATCACTTCCACAGAGCAACAATGAGAGGCCCCTGGTGAATTTGTTACACAGCCAGCACTGGGACTTCATTCAACCTGGGTGAGTAAATTAAAAGGCTCAATGTAGAATGTTCAAAGGGCTGAGGTCAGGCCACCGAGGCAACAACAACCTCCACTCCAGGCTCAGACACGGGTACCGGCTGTGCAGAAGATGATGGTCATTAGGCAGGTTTAACTAACTCAGTATACGGAGCTGGGTTATTGATGCATGGCCTTGACCTGTGCAGCAAATGCCAAAGAGAAAGAGAGTGGGCACCAGGCCAACATGAAAGGAACGACTGACAAATGCAGACACAATGGCAAGAGAAGAGGTAATTGTGAGAGGACAATCAACTTCTTTCTGGATGAGCAAAGGTAAACCTTGCTAACCACCTGTTGTGAAGGAATACGAGTTGTTGCCGGAAGTTCAAGTTACACATTAGTTCCCAGTTTTGTAACACAGCTGATTACTCATAGACACACATTTATTCCCAATTTTGTAACAAAGATGATGATTTGTTCCTGCCGACAGGGCCATCTTTCACTGCCCACATTAATCTGACTGTGAACAACTGACTCCAAAGGTCCCAGGGATCAAAACTATGATTTACAGTGCTGGACTGCATGTTCTTCCTAGTCTCCCCCCACTCGGACATTCAGGTGGTGACCAACAGGCCGGGACACCATGGCCAACCTCGGAATGAGATCATCGAGCCTGGTCAGAGCAGGGCAGGGTGCAGGGCCATGACCAACACGACTCATGTGTGCACACATGTCCATTGCCCCCTCCCCTCCCCAAGGTCACTTAGGTGCAGGGACACCTTGCCGACAGGTCCCAAACACTCAGAGACGACGGAAGCAGCTGTACAGCAAGGTAGCGGAACAAAGGTCAGCTCGAGCAAATAAACCACAGGTGATAGAAATCCAAAATAAACTGCGATTGCTGTAAGCATTAAGCATGCCAGGTTGCACCCGTGGAGAGAGATAGAAACAGGAATCAATGCCTTGAGTTCAGGACCCTGGAAAATAGAGAATAAGCATTGGGGTAGGGAGAAAAACCAATGATAGGGTGCCCAGGTTACAAATACTTCAAATCCCAACAGTTAGCAACAGAAGTGAAACAAAACGGGATGGCCATCTGACTAATTTGCATCCTGCACTCAAATTCACTTGGACCATCTCCGACATCTCCCTACCGTTTCTAGATCTCACCGTCTCTATCACGTGAGACAGACTATTGACCGACATCTATTACAAACCCACTGACTCCCATGGCTATCTAGACTACACTTCTTCCCACCGTGCTTCCTGTAAAGACTCTATCTCCTACTCCCAATTCCTCTGTCTATGCCGCAACAGTGCCCAGGATGAGGTTTTCCATAGCAGGGCATCGGAGAGGTCCTCATTCTTTAGGGAATGGGGGTTCCCCTCGTCCATTATAGATGAGGCTCTCACTAGGGTCGATATCCCACATCCCCACTCTTCCTCCCCCTTCCCCCATTCGTAACAAGGACAGAATCCCCCTTGTCCTTACCTTCCACCCAATCAGCCGTCACATCTAACATTTTCACCACCTCCAATGGGATCCCACTACTGGCCACATCTTCCCATCTCCACCCCTTTCTGCTTACCGCAGAGACCGCTCCCTGGTCAACTCGTCCCTTCCCACCCAAACCACCCCCTCCCCAGGTACTTTCCCCTGCAACTGCAGGAGATGCAACACCTGTCCCTTTACCTCCCCCCCTCAACTCCATCCAAGGACCCCGACAGTCTTTTCAGGTGGGGCAGAGGTTCACTTGCAACTCCTCCAACCTCATCTACTGTATCCACTGTTCCAGGTGTCAACTCCTGTACATCGGCAAGACCAAGCGCAGGCTCGGTGATAGTTTCGCTGAACACCCCCGCTCAGTCCTCCTTAACCTACCTGATCTCCCGGTTGCTCAGCACTTTAACTCCCCCTCCCAATCTGCCCTTTCTGTCCTGGGCCTCATCCATTATCCAAGTGAGGCCTAGTGCAAATTGGAGGAACAGCACCTCGTATTTCGCTTGGGTAGTTTACACCCCAGTGGTATGAACATTGACTTCTACATCCCCTCCCCCCTTCCCAGTTCTCCCACCAGTCTTACTGCCTATGACTACATTTTATCTCTGTCCCACCCACTCCCCTGACATCAGTCTGAAGAAGGGCCACAACCCGAAAGGTCACCCATTCCTTCTCTCCAGAGATGCTGCCTGTTCTGCTGAGTTACTCCAGCATTTTGTGTCTACCACCAGAGGGGCAATCGGTATGTGATGCCAGAGAACATGGGGCAATGTCTTACATGAATACCTCTCAGCAGGTCAGGCAGCATCTGTGGAAGGAATGGACAGATGACATATTGAGTCTTAACCCTTCTTCCAACTGATCATCAGACTGTCAGTCTGAAGAAGGGTTTTGACCCGAAATGTCACCTATTCCTTCGCTCCATAGATGCTGACTCACTCGCTGAGTTTCTCCAGCATTTTTGTCTACCGTCAATCTGAAGACAGTCAGTCTTGACACTTTACCTGATCTGCCCATTCCCTTCACAGATGTTGCCTGATCTGCTGAGTTCCTCCTCCAGCACTGTTTTTTGCTCAAGACTGCAGCATCTGCAGTTTCTCGTTCGAGAATGCAGGGCGGGGATGGTGACATTCTTGAACAAATTATCATCAAAACTTCAACGGGGTTCCACTTCCTGCTCTCCCTTTAAACAGGTTTGTTGGAAAGTTTACCATTGGAAAAAAAATATTTAAAGGGTGTGGACCGACTAGCATGCAATAGCCTAGAAAATCTGCTAATCCGGCAAAGTCCCAAATGTCCAGAATTTTGGGAATTTCACTGTATTTCTCTAAATGCCTGCCACTACAGGTCCATTAGTTTCCCAAGCAACCCCAGCCAGCCTCTCCCTCACACCTTCATTTATTGAAAATCCAGACTTGGGATTGAATTACTTCATACACATAAAAAAGTCATATAACAGTCACTCATTCATAGGGAACCTTTCACGTTACATAATGCTAGATCCAAAATAGCTTTTTCCTGGTCAGCTCCGCAACATTCTGATCTGGAGATCTCTCATCATTCCAGGGGTTTATCCTCTACATTTCCAGGAGTATTTGGCATTGTCCATTACACTCCCCCTCCAGTAAAAGCCTCCTTCATTACTACATTACCTGAACCTCATAATTCCCTAACTTACATAGTGTGTCACATCACCTCTATAGTTCAGTCAAATAACTCCCCTGCTGATCCAAGATCTGTACAACTCCCTTGTTCACAGCATTACCCCAACCTCCTTTTTTTATTACCAGTCTTTGTTAAATACTAAATGCCCTGGAATATTAGGATTCCCCTCAGGTAACACAGCAGTAATAAAAAATCAAATTATACTCATTTACCAGTAATTCCTCAACGGAGGTGCTCATTCAACATCCATTAGACACAATGCCTTTGAATTTGCCCCTAAACCTGTCTTAATCCAGGCTGCTGATTGTTTTGTTTTCACAGCATAAATATTTTGCTTACCACATTTCTCTTATTTATAGACAATAGACTAAAGGAGCAGGAATAGGCCGTTCGGCCCTTTGAGCCAGCACCGCCATCCAATGCGATCATGGCTGATCATCCACAATCAGTACCCCGTTCCTGCCTTCTCTCCTGCCTAACTCTGCTATCCCGAAGAGTTCTATCTAATTCTCTCTTGAAAGCATCCAGAGAACCAGCCTCATCGCCCGGCAGAGAATTCCACACACTTACAACTCTGTGTGAAAATGTTTTTCCTCATCTCCGTTCTAAATGGCTTACCACTTATTCTTAAACTATGGACCCTGGTTTGGATCTCTCCCAACATTGGGAACATGTTTCCTGCCTCTACCGTATCCAAACCCTTAGTAATCTTATATGTTTCAATAAGATCTCCTCTCATCCTTCTAAATTCCAGAGTATACAAGCCCAGCCGCTTCATTCTATCAACATATGACAGTCCCGCCATCGTGGGAATTAACCTCGTGAACCTACTGCTGCACTCCCTCAATAGCAAGAATGTCCTTCCTCAAATTAGGGGACCAAAACTGCACACAATACTCCAGGTGTGGTCTCACTAAGGCCCTGTACAACTGCAGGACGACCTTTTTGCTCCTATACTCAACTCCTCTTGTTATGGAGGCCAACATGCCATTCAGTTTCTTCACTGCCTGCTGTACCTGCATGCTTACTTTCAGTGACTGATGAACAAGGACCCCCAGATCCCGTTGTACTTCTCCTTTCCCAACTTGACACCATTTAGATAATAATCTGCATTCCTGTTTTTGCCACCAAAGTGAATAACCTCACATTTATCCACATTAAACTTAGTTTTGTTTCTCAGCACACTGTCTATTTCCCATCCCACAGCTGACCTACTTTAACTACTCCTGAGGCCCTCCCTCACTGTTGTAGCAGTTGAAGGATTCTTCACCCATCACTGTACCCAACAGACCACAACTCAAAGCCACGACCCTCAACCAACCTCTGGACCCGGCCAATCTGTGGAATCCATTGACACAGACGGATAAGTCAGTGGACATGTTTAAGGCGGCAATTGTCAGATTCTTGATTGGTAAAGGGTTATGATTGATTGGATTATGGGAAGAAGGCAGGAGAATGGGGTTGAGTGGGAAAAGTATATCTGCTATGATTGAATGGCAGAGTAAACTTGACGGGCCGAATGGCCGAATTGTGCTCCTCCAACTTATGAACATGAACCCAGCCCCATCATTGGACGGGGGTTGCATCACCCTTCACCGCCCACTCGCATCCTCCAGGCACCAGTAACCTCACTACCTGTCCCTCAGACCACGGCCACAACCCTCCTCATGTCTCTCTCTTCACCCCCCTCAGCCCTCCTCTATCCCTCTCCTTCCCCTCAATCCATCCCTCCTTCTCGCCCCCCCTCTCTCTCCCCTCGGTGTCTCTCACCTCGGGCGGCAGGAAGGGCGGGTTGTTGCGGCCCCGCGGTCGACTCTTTGCCTTCTTGTGCCCGGTCTTGATCGTCGCGCTGCTTTTGCCCCTCTGAGATGGACAGGGCGCCGGAGTTGCGCCGGTGGAACCGGAGCCGGGAGTCGGGGCGGGTGTCAGGCCGCGGCCGGAGGACACTCTCGCCAGGCCAGCGCCGCGACTGCGTCCGGCCGGTACCCGGGCCGGGGCCGAGGCCGAGGGTGGCCGCACTGAACCGCGGCCCGGTGGCGGGGCCGGGGTCGGGCTCTCCGCCCCTGCCCCGGGGCCCGGGACACCCCCAAACAGCTCGCTCACCCGCGGCTCCATGGCAACAGGCCCGCGCTGCCACTCAAACACCAACTGTCGCCCAACGGCCGAGCATTGCGCCTGCGCAGCCTCTGCCGTCTACCCCACCAAAACACACATCACTGCGCCTGCGCGGACCCCCCCTCCCCCCCGACAAAAACACACATCACTGCGCCTGCGCGGACCCCCCCTCCCCCCGACAAAAACACACATCACTGCGCCTGCGCGGATCTGGACAAAACACACATCACTGCGCCTGCGCGGATCTGGACAAAACACACATCACTGCGCCTGCGCGGACCTGGACCAAAACACACATCACCTATCATCATTGCGGACACCGATTGCCAACACAAATGCTTATTGCGCGTGCGCGGTTACCCCCCCTCCCTGGCCATCCACACGCGCATGCGTCCAGCAGGATCACTGCGGCTGCAGGAGGGCGCTCGGTGCTGGAGTCACCCTGGGGGCATGGAGACCATGTTCTCCACAGATGCTGCCAGACCCTACCCGCTGAATTAATCCAACACTGTGAATGTTTGTACCCCCGCCCCACTATTCCCCCTCACCTTCACCTCTCCCCCCTCCGTACGCTCATCTCCAATCCCCGAGTCCCATTTCTCTTCCTCCCACCCCGACCCTTCCACCCACACTCCTCCGTCCCGCTTTACATTCACTCCATTTTTTCTGGCACCCTATGTTTCCTTTCCACCCGAGCCTTTGTCACTTACTCCACCCACCTAACAATCAACCCCTTCATCTGTACCCACAGTCTTGCTCATAGTAGGGGAGTTGAGGACCAGAGGACGTGGGTTCAAGGTGAAGGGGAAAGATTTAATAGGAATCTGAGGGGTAACTTTTTCACACAAAGGGTGGTGGGTGTATGGAACAAGCTGCCAGAGGAGGTTGTTGAGGTAGGGACTATTGCAATGTTTAAGAAACAATTAGGCAGGTACGTGGATAGGACAGGTTTAGAGGGATATGCAAAAAGAAAATGCTAAATTTATCATTAAAAAAATCTCCAAACTTACGAGTGGTGTGTGGAAAAGTAAGTTTTCTATCATAATCTAGATATGTGAAAATAAAGAGATTAGTTAAAACAAATGTAGGTCCCTTGCAGTCAGAAACAGGTGAGTTGATCATGGGGAACAAGGATATGGCGGACCAATTGAATAACTACTTTGGTTCCATCTTCACTAAGGAAGACATAAATAATCTGCCGGAAATAGCAGGGGACCGCGGGTCAAAGGAGTTGGAGGAATTGAGTGAAATCCAGGTTAGCCGGGAAGTGGTGTTGGGTAAATTGAATGGATTATAGGCCAATAAATCCCCAGGGCCAGATAGGCAGCATCCCAGAGTACTTAAGGAAGTAGCTCCAGAAATAGTGGATGCATTAGTAATAATCTTTCAAAACTCTTTAGATTCTGGCGTAGTTCCTGAGGATTGGCGGGTAGCAAACGTAACCCCACTTTTTAAGAAGGGAGGGAGAGAGAAAACGGGGAATTACAGACCAGTTAGTCTAACATCGGTAGTGGGGAAACTGCTAGAGTCAGTTATTAAAGATGGGATAGCAGCACATTTGGAAAGTGGTGAAATCATTGGACAAAGTCAGCATGGATTTACAAAAGGTAAATCATGTCTGACGAATCTTATAGAATTTTTCGAGGATGTAACTAGTAGCGTGGATAGGGGAGAACCAGTGGATGTGGTGTATCTGGACTTCCAGAAGGCTTTCGACAAGGTCCCACATAAGAGATTAGTATACAAACTTAAAGCACACGGCATTGGGGGTTCAGTATTGATGTGGATAGAGAACTGGTTGGCAAACAGGAAGCAAAGAGTAGGAGTAAACGGGTCCTTTTCACAATGGCGGGCAGTGACTAGTGGGGTACCGCAAGGCTCAGTGCTGGGACCCCAGCTATTTACAATATATATTAATGATCTGGATGAGGGAATTGAAGGCAATATCTCCAAGTTTGCGGATGACACTAAGCTGGGGGGCAGTGTTAGCTGTGAGGAGGATGCTAGGAGACTGCAAGGTGACTTGGATAGGCTAGGTGAGTGGGCAAATGTTTGGCAGATACAGTATAATGTGGATAAATGTGAGGTTATCCATTTTGGTGGCAAAAACAGGAAAGCAGACTATTATCTAAATGGTGGCCGACTAGGAAAAGGGGAGATGCAGCGAGACCTGGGTGTCATGGTACACCAGTCATTGAAAGTAGGCATGCAGGTGCAGCAGGCAGTGAAGAAAGCGAATGGTATGTTAGCTTTCATAGCAAAAGGATTTGAGTATAGGAGCAGGGAGGTTCTACTACAAAAGGTACACAAAATTGCTGTGGAAACTCAGCGGGTGCAGCAGCATCTATGGAGCGAAGGAAACTCCCACTGTCCTATGCTCTCAACTCCCCCTTTCTATAACATCTGCGGGTGCAGGCCCAATTGCGTCCCTCTCGCTCAAGATATGGAGTCAATTTAGGAAAAACTTTGGTTTACAAGGCCCTTCCATCTTGACCCCACTGCTTAAAAATCACATCTTTAATCCTTCAAGTACAGACTCCGCATTCAAAACCTGGCATAGTAATGGCATCAGTAGTATCAAAAACCTATACAAGGATGGTATTTTTTCGTCTTTTGCGGAGCTTTCGTACAACTATAGCCTCCCAAACTCCCACCTTTTTCGTTTTTTCCAGATTAGGAATTTTGTGAAGAAGATATTCCCCCATTTCCCAAATCGTCCCCCTGAAACCCTGACCGATTCCATCCTAGCTCTATATCCCAACCGGAAGAAATGCATCTCTTTTTTGTACAACTTGTTAGGGTCGGTTATATTGAAACCTTATACCTCATTAAAAGCTGCGTGGGAGGGCGAGCTGAATATGAAACTAACAGACCAGCAATGGGACTCTGCCTTGGATTTGATCCATTCTTCCTCCATATGTGCCCGTCATGGCCTAATCCAATGCAAAGTCCTTCACAAAGTCCACTACACAAACGCAAGATTATCTAGAATATACCCCGCTGTTAAAGACACCTGCAACAGATGCAATCAATCCCCTGCCAACCATAGTCATATGTTTTGGTCTTGCCCTAAGCTAGCAACCTTTTGGAGGAGTGCTTTCGACGTGCTAAGCAGAGCCTATGGCCAGACTATTCCTCCAAACCCACTGTCAGCTATTTTTGGTATTCCCCCCAACACCAACCTCTCTGTTGCGTTGAAGCGGGTCCTGGCTTTTACAACCCTGTTAGCCCGGAGACTGATTTTGCTTAACTGGAGACTTACCTGTCCCCCGACACACGCCCGCTGGATCAAGGAGGTGCTCTACAACTTAAAGCTTGAAAAACTTAGGTTCTCTCTCAAAGGCTCTACCAAGACATTCCTAGATACATGGAACCCTTTCCTGGAACTTGTTAACTCTCTTAACTTGTTTCCGGACTCGGAAGAGGACTGAGTGCCCTCTATCACAGCTCTGTCTTATTGCAGCTGCTATCCCCTCAACCCCTTCCTCCCCACAATTTTAATTTTTTTTATTTTTATTTTTTATTTTTATTTTATTTTATTGTATTTGTGTGGATGTGTACGTATGTGAGTGTTGTTTGTTCCCGGGTGGCGAGGGTGGGTAAGGGTAAGGGGTTTGAGGGTTGTTTACATACTGTTGTACAATTATGTCCTGATTATCACTGTCTGTTATCATTGTATGTATGCAAATTGCTGTTAAATTCAAAATTCAAATAAAAAGATTTAAACTATGGAGCGAAGGAAATAGGCGACGTTTCGGGCCGAAACCCTTCTTCAGACTCTTACTACAGAGGTTCTACTACAGTTGTGCAGGGTCTTGGTGAGACCACACCTGGAGTATTGCGTACAGTTTTGGTCTCCAAATCTGAGGAAGGACATTATTGCCATAGAGGGAGTGCAGAGAAGGTTCACCAGACTGATTCCTGGGATGTCAGGACTGTCTTATGAAGAAAGACTGGATAGACTTGGTTTATACTCTCTAGAATTTAGGAGATTGAGAGGGGATCTTATAGAAACTTATAAAATTCTTAAGGGGTTGGACAGGCTAGATGCAGGAAGATTGCTCCCGATGTTGGGGAAGTCCAGGACAAGGGGTCACAGCTTAAGGATAAGGGGGAAATCCTTTAAAACCGAGATGAGAAGAACTTTTTTCACACAGAGAGTGGTGAATCTCTGGAACTCTCTGCCACAGAGGGTAGTCGAGGCCAGTTCATTGGCTATATTTAAGAGGGAGTTAGATGTGGCCCTTGTGGCTAAGGGGATCAGAGGGTATGGAGAGAAGGCAGGTACGGGATACTGAGTTGGATGATCAGCCATGATCATATTGAATGGCGGTGCAGGCTCGAAGGGCCGAATGGCCTACTCCTGCACCTAATTTCTATGTTTCTAAGCTATTGTGATATATTTTGGCAAATAATAAAATGTCCTGACAGCTTAAACACCCACTCTCTTTCAAAAATATTGTCAATTTGCTGAGATTGATTATATCCGATTAACAGCTAACAATGATGCCATTCCTTGGCTTGCATCTGAGTAAAATGTAATTCAAAACCCACGTATGGTTTGCGATTTTTTTTTTTAATGGTAAATTTAGCTTCAGAAGCATTTTCTTTTTGCATGCAAAAACCCACTTGAGAAACATGGGCGATTTTAAAATTTTACCGCCAGATTTATCATTTCTGAAACTTTTTAGATACCAAAGGAATCAAGAAAAAACACGCCTTACTTTTGATGAAATGCAGTGAGCAAACGCGATAATTCCCAATATTTTCAATCTTGATATCTGCATGACCAATGTTCACCAACCACTTTAGCTGTTGTTGTCCCTTCAGCAGTCGCTTATCTCCACCATCATTTCTCCTCACTTTTGGAATTCTGAAGTAGGATAGATGTCTCTCATGGTTATCCCGATTTCCACAATTATTTACAGTGCAGAAATTGACCATTTCGGCGGTTTTTAACAGGTAAGAAAGTACGCGTTTCGTGTATGCCGGAAGCTGCCTATGTCCTCCACATAGATTGAGCTGCTCCGTGCGTCACGCTCTTTGACGCAATTACCTTACGTGCAATCCCCCTATGGACCAAGTGCAAGCAGGTGGGACTAGTGTAGCTGGCACATGTTGGCCGGTGTGGGCAAATTGGGCCGAGGGGCCTGTTTTCACTCTGTCTCGCTCTAAGACTATCACTTGCCTGGCTTTGTCCTGCCCACATCTCTCGTCCAGCCCTATCACTCAGCTGAGTTTCTCCAGCATTTTGTTTTTAAAATAGTAGGCATTTACTACAAAACAGATAAATGTGTCCATATACCATGATATAAATATATACACACATGAATAAATAAACTGATAGTGCAAATAACAGAAAGTGGTTGGTAATAATCAGAGTTTTGTCCGAGCCAGGTTTAATAGCCTGATGGCTGAGGGGAAGTAACTATTCCTGAACCTGGTTGTTGCAGTCTTCAGGCTCCTGTACCTTCTACCTGAAGGTAGCAGGGAGATGAGTGTGTGGCCAGGATGGTGTGGGTCTTTCATGATACTGCCAGCCTTTTTGAGGCAGCGACTGCGATAAATCCCCTCGATGGAAGGAAGGTCAGAGCCGATGATGGACTGGGCAGTGTTTACTACTTTTTGTAGTCTTTTCCTTTCCAGGGCGCTCAAATTGCCGAACCAAGCCACGATGCAACCGGTCAGCATGCTCTCGACTGTGCACCTGTAGAAGTTAGAGAGAGTCTTCCTTGACAATCCGACTCTCCGTAATCTTCTCAGGAAGTAGAGGCGCTGATGTGCTTTTTTGATGATTGCATTAGTGTTCTCGGACCAGGAAAGATCTTCAGAGATGTGCACGCCCAGGAATTTGAAGCTCTTGACCCTTTCAACCATCGACCCGTTGATATAAATGGGGCTGTGGGTCCCCCTCCTACTCCTTCCAAAGTCCACAATCAGTTCCTTGGTTTTGCTGGTGTTGAGGGCCAGGTTATTGCGCTGGCACCATATGGACAGTTGCTCGATCTCTCTTCTGTACTCTGACTCATCCCCATCAGTGATACGCCCCACAATAGTGGTGTCGTCAGCGAACTTGATGATGGAGTTCGCACTGTGGTTCGCTACGCAGTCATGGGTATAGAGTGAGTACAGCAGGGGGCTGAGCACGCAGCCTTGAGGTGCTCCCGTGCTGATTGTTATTGAGGCTGACACATTTCCACCAATACGAACAGACTGTGGTCTGTGGACGAGGAAGTCAAGGATCCAGTTGCAGAGGGATGCGCAGAGACCCAGTTCTGCGAGTTTGGTAACCAGTTTGGAGGGGATGATTGTGTTAAATGCCGAGCTGTAATCAATGAATAACAGCCTGACATATGAGTTTTTGTTGTCCAAGTGGTCCAGTGCGGAGTGGAGGGCCAGCGAGATCGCATCCACCGTTGATCTGTTGTGGCGGTACGCGAACTGCAGTGGGTCCAGGTTTTTGTCGATGTAGGAGTTGATTTGCTCCATGATCAACCTCTCAAAGCACTTCATCACCACCGGCGTTAGTGCCACTGGTCGATAGTCATTGAGGCATGTCACCTTACTCTTCTTGGGCACCGGTATAATTGATGCCCTTTTAAAGCAGGTGGGGACCTCAGACCTCAGAAGTGAGAGGTTGAAAATGTCCGTAAAAACTCCCGCCAGTTGGTCCGCACAGGTTTTTAGAACACGGCCGGGTATACCATCAGGACCAGGTGCTTTTCGGGGGTTCACCCCTCTGAAGGATTTCCTGACATCTAAATGATAACTCAATTTCAAGAGCAATGTGCTGTGGCACAGGGGCATTCTCCAACAGAGTCAGATCCCATTGGGAGATATGAAAGCAGGCAAGAGGCAAAGCCTCCATTCCTTGAGCAAATGAAGCATAGCTCAGGACACCTTTACCCATTGATGCAGGGCAGTGATGGGAGGGTGTAGGGTCTGCAGTACCTGGGAATGTGCATCTCCCCCTGTTCCCACTTGTGATACCAAGTGGTAGAGAGAGGGGCAGAGCTGGCAGGCCACTGTCTCAGGGGACTGGTGCTTCTGGCGAGATTGGGAGTTGCAATTTTGATACAGGAAAGATGCTGTAAAGCTGGATAGTGCAAAAAGATTTTTGTAGATGTTACCAGGACTTGAGGGTTTGAGTAATAGGGAGAGGTTGGGCTTGCTTGGACTTTATTCGTTGGAGCGAGAGAGGCTCAAGGGCAATATAGAGATGTATTAAAATATGGGGGGTGGGGAATAGATATAGTTTACGCACAGTATACCCAGGGTAGTGGATTCAAGAACTAGAGGGCATAGTTTTAAGGTGAGGAGTAAAATTTAGAAGGGACCTGAGGGATAACCTTTCACACAGAGGATATTATGTACAGTGCATTCAGAAAGTATCCGGACCCCTTCACTTTTTCCACATTTTGTTACGTTACAGCATTTAAAAATTGATTAAATTCAAATTTTTTATCATCAATCTACACTCAATACCCCAGAATGAAGAAGCAAAAACGGGTGTTTAGACTTTTTGCAAAGTAATTAAAAAGAAATAACTGAAATATTACATTAACATAAATATTCAGACCCTTTGCTATGACATTCAAAATTGAGCTTAGGTTCATCCTGTTTCCAGTGATTATCCTTGAGATGTTTTGACAACTTGATTGGAGTCCACCAGTGGTAAATTGCCTGTAGCAGAGCCTGTCAACACCAACAACAGAGAGGTCATCGCAGACCCCACAGTGAAACCACAGGGATTGAACATCCATCGCAAGCAATGGCTAATCCTGAACAGAACCCGCACCCTCCATGCAAGAACAGCCCATCACCTGCATAAGTGGGGGCTGACAGACAGTCCTGCTTGCGACTGTGGACATCAGACCAGACCATCCCACACATCGTGAATGACTGCTCACTGAGGCGTTTCCCTGGGGGCATCAAAGCCATCCACCCAGTAACTGATGCTGTCCTGGCCTGGATGTCTACCCTTGATCGACAAATTTAGAAAAAGATGTGGCAAATTAAATTGATTTAACATGATTTGGAAAGGCACACACCTGTCTATATAAGGTCCCACAGTTGACAGTGCATGTCAGAGCAAAAACCAAGCCATGAAGACGAAGGAATTGTCCGAAGGCCTCCGAGACAGAATTGTATCGAGACACAGATCTGGGGAAGGGTATAAAACAATTTCTGCAGCATTGCTGGTCCCAAAGAACGCAGTGGCCTCTGTCATTCTTAAATGGAAGAACTTTGGAAACACCAGGACTCTTCATAGAGCTGGTCGTCCAGCCAAACTGAGCAATTGGGGGAGAAGGGCCTTGGTCAGGGAGGTGACCAAGAACCCGATGGTCACTCTGACAGAGCTCCAGAGTTCCTCTGTGGAGATGGGAAAACCTTCCAGAAGAACAACGATATCTGCAGCACTCCACCAATCAGGCCTTTATGATAGAGTGGCCAGACGGAATCCACTCCTCAGTAAAAGGCACATGACAGCCCGCTTGGAGTTTGCCAAAAGGCATGAGAAACAAGATTCTTGGTTTCATCAGACCAAAGACTCTTTGGCCTGAATGCCAAGCGTCACGTCTGGAGGAAACCAGGCACCGCTCATCACCTGGCCAATACCATTCTTAAGGTGAAGCATGGTGGTGGCAGCATCATGCTGTGGGGATGTTTTTCAGCAGCAAGAACTGGGAGAATAGTCCGGATCGAGGCAAAGATGAACGGAGCAAAGTACAGAGAGATCCTTGAGCTTTCCAGAGCGTTCTGTACTCAGACTGGGGCGGAGGTTCACCTTCAACAGGACAACGACCCTAAGCACACAGCCAAGACAACTCAGGTGTGGCTTCGTGACAAGTTTGTGAATGTCCTTGAGTGGCCCAGCCAGAGCCCGTACTTGAACCCAATCGAACATCTCTGGAGGGACCTGAAAATAGCTGTGCATCGACGCTCCCCATCCAACCTGACAGAGCTTGAGAGGATCTACAGAGAAGAATGGGAGAAATTACCCAAATACAGGTGTACCAAGCTTATAGCATCATACCCAGGAAGACTTGAGGCTGTAATCGCTGCCAAAGGTGCCTCAACAAATTACTGAGTAAAGGGTCTGAATACTTATGTAAATGTGATATTAGTTATTTCTTTTTAATTACTTTGCAAAAATTTCTAAACACCTGTTTTCACTTTTTTATTATGGGGTATTGTGTGTAGATTCATGATAAAAAAAAAATAAGAATAAGGCTGTAATGTAACAAAATGTGGAAAAAGTGAAGGGGTCTGAATATTTTCTGAATGCACAGTATATGTAATGAGCTGTCAGGGGCAAGGACAGCAACAATTAAAGATTTTCCCAACCTCTCTCCTTGCAGTTCAGAACCTTGTACTGGGAATATTCTCGTAAATCTTCTCTGCATTCTTTCCTTCTTACTGGCATATTTTTTATACCAGGGTGACCAAAAATGAACGCTCTACTTACTAAAGTTTTGTACAACTGTAACATAACATCCTAACTTCTATACTCGATTTCCTGACTCATGAAGACAAACATGCCAAAATCCTTCTTCACCACCCTATCTACCTGTGATACTACTTTCAAGGAACTATGTACATATACTAGATCCCTCTGCTCCACAACACTCCCCATAATCCCTACTATTCACTGTGATGGTCCTGCCCTGGTTTGACTTCCCAAAATGAAACACCTCATAGGTATCTGAATTATACTGCATTTACCATTTCTCAGCCTACTTGCCCGGTAACCTTCTGCTACTTGAAAACCACTTAGTTTTGTGTCATGTGCAAACTTAGTAATCGTGCTTTGTACATTCTCATCCAAGCGATAAAGATGACAAACAGCAATGGGCCCCAGCATCGATCCCTGAAGCACACAAGTAGACGCCACCATTGGGCCATATCCTCTTCTCACTGCTACCATTGGGCAGGAGGTACAGAAGGTCGTTGTCCCACATCACCAGGTTCAGAGTCTTACAGCACAGAAACAGGCCCTTCTACCCAACCTGCCCATGCCAACCAAGACCATCCCATCTACACTTGTCCCACCTGCCCATGTTTGGTCCATATCCCTCTACACCTATCCTATCCATGTACCTGTCCAAATGTCTTTTGCATGCTGTTATAGTACCTGCCTTAGCTACGTTCTACTGGCACATTTTTCCATATAGTCGCCACACCGTGTGGAAAAAGCTGCCCCTCAGATTGCTATTAAATCTTCACCTTAAATCTGTCTTCTGGCTCTTGATTTCCTTACTCTGGGTAAAAGATTCAAATCCTTCCTATCTTTCCCCCTCATAATCCTATACACGAATGTCACCCCTCAGCCTCCTGCACTCCCAGAATTAATTCTTAGCCTGCCCTGCCTCATGATCAATCAGGCCCTCAAATCCTGGTAATACCCTTGTAAATCTCTACACTATTTCCATCTTAACAACATGCTTCCTATAATAGGGTGACCAAAACTGAATACAATATTCCAAATGCAGCCTCACCAACGCCTTAACAACTGCAACATAGGATACGGTACTGGTCATATGACAATAAACAATTGAATTTGAGTCATGTGAAGATACAAAGTGCGGGAGTAACTCAGCAGATCAGGCAGCATTGGCGGAGAACACGGTTTAGAGTTGGGGCCCTTCTTCAGACTCTCTGGAGAACACAGATAGGTGATGTTTCAGGTCAGGACCCTTCTTCAGACAGACATGCTTTGTGTTTTCTTATGTAAACCAGTATCTGCAGTTCCTTGTTTCCTCTTTTGACTTAAGTCACAGTCGACTTGACTCGAGCACGTTAGAGAGAGAACCCAGATGTTTGCGTGTGTTGCTGACATTCCCAGACAGATGGAGGGCTTGGTTTTATCACACAGCACTCCCTTTTAAAATCAAACTTTATTGAAGGAAAGCGATTGAAGATTGCATCAGAGAAGCACTGGGACCCCAAGCAAAATTCTGCAGATGCTAGAAGTCCAAAATAAAAACAGAGAGCACTGCAAACACCCAACGGGTCAAGCACCACCTGTGAAGAGAGGAATCAGGTTCATGTTTCAGGTCAGTGAGCCCTGTGGACCAGTCAATCGACCAGAGACGTTCACTTCATCTCCACGGCAGGTTGCTGGCTGAATATTTTCAGCTCTCTGTTCACGTCACCATGACTTGAACCCACTTGGTCTGCTTCAAGTGTGGGTTGTGTCCAGAATATTTAAAACAGGTTCATTCAGATGTCTACAACTACGGAGAATCGCAGGTCTGGTTTGGTTCGCTGGGAGAGAGACAACCACTCTCCTGTACGTAGTGTTTGAGGGAAGACTGCACCCAGTGCCAGCTGCAAGGGCTAGCCGATGTTACGAGGTGTTGGACGAGAGCAGCTCCCTGTTGTGTCTGCAGTCAGACGGGAGCAGTTTGGTGATTGCGGGGCCAGGCCGGAGCCGTGTCCCTGTCCCCTCTCGCTGCTTCCTGCAGGAAGCAGTCAGCGAGGTGCAGGGCGTGGCCTTGGTCCTGTCCCGTCACAGCAGAGAGAGACCCAGGGCCGAGCTCAGTGGGGTGGTGGCAGGAACAGGGAGGGAGGGAGGGGATCCCGCAGGCAAAGAGAGGGAGGAAGTGGGATGAATGGGCTGCAGGGAGACAGGGGTGGAGAGGGCACTAACCCCGGGGGAGAGCGAGGAACTGGTTGATGAGGCACAGGCCCTGGGGTGACGCAGCTTCACTCCGGGGGCACGGGAACTTCCTGAGGATGAAGGAGTTTCTCCCTCTGCTCATCCCTCCTGCCCTTCAGCCCATCGACTCGCTGCCAGCCCGCAGCACAATCCCCCTTCTCCCAGTCCCCACATTGCTGTCTAACATGTTCTGTGACACCCCCCAACTCTCCCACCACCCCCCTGCTACAGGAAAAGGCCATTCAGCCCATTGAGTTCATACCGGCTCATAAGCACCCTCAGTTCTACCCACCCGCCCTTTCTCCCGCATATTCTACTTCTCACCATTATAGAGGTAATATACAGCAGCCAGTTAACCCCCCACCCCGACCCACACATCTCTGGGAAGTGGGAGGAAGCAGAGCTCCCGCGGGAAACCCACGCTGTCACAGGGAGAACATGCAAACTCCACACAGACAGCAGCCAAGGTCAGGATTGAAAATGGGTCTCTGGAGCGTGAGACAGCACCACCTCCCCATGCCTTTTCCCCCTCTTCCCCCCTGGCCCTCCTTCCCCATCCTGTCCAATCCACCATTCCCATCTTCAGGGCTCTGTTCAACAGTAGGGGGCTTGCCCTGGGGAGGGAGAGGATTGTGGCCAGCACGAGGTTGAGGGGCTAAAGGTGAGAGTGGGGAGGGGAGGGTCCCTAGTTCTGTCCCAGGAGGGAGGGCCGATGGGACAGGTCGACGCTGCTGGAACTCAGACCCCGGGTCTCGGCCAGGTTACTCCGGGAAGCCTGTAGAGCAGAGAGACTCCGTTAGTGGCGGCACCCAGGGGCCCGGCTCGTCCAAGAGGTGGAAGGGGCCTCGGGAGACAGCAGGAACCAGGGAACACAGTCGCTCCATGCTGTCCCTCTCTCTTCCAATCCAACCCACCCCACCCCATACCATCCCCAACACCCCAAATTATCCAAACCACCCTCCCCACCCCACCTACATACACCGCACCGTTCCATCCTCCAAACCACTCTGCCCAATTCACGTGCCCCGTCATCCACTCCCCGTCCCGATTGCTACTCCCCCACCACATGTGCCATCTCTCCTCCCCACTCCGTCCACCCCTTGGCCCTCTCTTGCCCTGCCTGCCCCTCTCCCCTCCACCATGCCCCTATCTCCTCACCCGCCCTGTCCCCCCTCCCCGTCCCTGCCCATATTCTTCACTCGTGCTGTTCCCCTGCTTGTACCCTCCTCCCCGTGTGGTTCTCCCCGCACCCCCCACCCCAGCTCACTGCCAGCCGCACCTGAAAGAGATCGTCTCCGCTCCGGTTTAAGTAGTTCAGCGAGGATGCTCGCTTCATGCTGTGGGCACAGAGGGAGGGAGGGAGGGTCAGACTGTGAGGAAACCCCTCCCCACCCAAGTCAAAACACCCCCCACAGCATGCTCAGTGAGGGTGAGGAGAGAGAGCGAGCAAGGAGCGAGAGTGAGAGGAAGATGGAGAGAACGAGATAGAAAAATTCAGGAGGCCACAGAAGGCAGTAGAGGCCAATTCACTGGATGAATTAAAAAGAGTTAGATGGAGCTCTAGGGACTAGCGGAATAAAGGGATATGGGGAGGAGGCAGGTACGGGTTACTGATGGTGGATGATCAGCCATGATCACGATGAATGGCGGTGCTGGCTCGAAGGGCCAATTTGGGGGGGGGGGGGGAAGAAAAGAGAGAGAGAGAGAGAGAGGGAGAGACAGACAGACAGAGAGAGAGAGAGAGAGAGAGAGAGAGAAATAGCTCAGTGACCCCTTTCCAGTGTGGGAAGTGATTTTTTTCATTTACAGTAATGAACGCCTGCTTTTGTTAAACTCCACCGCACCCTCTCAGGAGGGAAGCCCCTCCAGATACCCCCGGTTCCCAGCTCTTCCCCCCTTCCCTTCCCCTCCATGTTGCCCATGTTAGGATCCCAGCCCCCCGCTCGCTGCCTATACCTGGGGTTCTTGGGCTCAGGTGGCCCGTTTCCCTGCAGCTTCTTCACCAGCATCTCACTGCTTCGCTTCAGAACGTCCCGGATCTTCCCAAAGGAGCCACTCCTCCGCAAGGAGCCGCTGCCGTCCTGGTGGGGAGCAGAGAAACAGACAGGGTAGCTGTCAATTGCGGTGTCGTTAAACCTCCGCTACCCTTACCCTGCCTCACACAAAGGGCCACACGGAGAGGGGCCGCCATCTCTGCAGAGTCATGGTTATCCCTCCACCTTGCTGGACCAACACGTGCAGCTGGTCAAGATGCTGGTGTCTACAATCCAGCATATGTAGATGAACAATTCAGGTCATGGTGGTTTCATGAACAGCAAGTCCATTCAACCTGTGTCTGTCATAGATGTGGTCAGGAACTACGGATGCTGGTATCCACCGAAGAGAGACACAAAATGCTGGATTAACTCAGCGGGACAGGCAGCATCTTCTGAGAAAAGGAATGGGTGACTTATCGGGTCGAGACGCTTCTTCAGTCTGATGCTGCCTGTCCCGCTGTTATTCCAGCATTTCGTGCCTATTGTCTGTCAGATCAAAAAATATGATCATAGGCTATTCGGCCCAAATCATCCATGCCGACCAGGATGCGTCCCCTTTGCCCCCGTTATCCCACTTTTCAAGCACCTGATATAATATCTTTAAACATTGCGATTGTTCCCGACTCTACAGCTTCATCTGGCAGATCATTTCTTAAAACCTCCACCCTGTGTGTGAAAATGTTGCCCCTCATGTCCCTTTAAAATCTTTCCCCTCTCACTGTAAACCCCTGCCCTCAATTCGTAGGCTCCCTAAGCCTAGAATGGGAAAAAGATTGGAACCATCATCTTATCTACTTCCGTCATGATTTTATTAGATCACCCCTCAGTCTCCTGTGCTCCAGTGAAAACAACCTCAGCCTATCCTACCTCTCCTTATAACTCAAGCCCTCCAGTCCCAACAATATATACAATGTTATAGAGGCGTATAAAATCATGGGAGGAATAGATCGGGTAGACGCACAGAGTCTCTTGCCCAGAGTAGGGGAATCGAGAACCAGAGGACATCGTTTTAAGGTGAAGGGGAAAGATTTAGTAGGAATCTGAGGGCTAACTTTTTCCACACAGGTGTATGTATGGAACAAGATGCCAGAGGAGGTTGTTGAGGTAGGGACTATTGCAATGTTTAAGAAACAATTAGGCAGGTATCTGGATAGGACGGGTTTAGAGGGATATGGGCCAAATGCAAGCAGGGGGGGGGGGGACTAGTGTAGATGGGACATGTTGGTCGGTGTGGGCAAGTTGGGATGAAGAGCCTGTCTCCACGCTGTATGACTAGTGTCCCCGTGAATCTTCTCTGAAACCTTTCTAGCTTCATGCCATCCTTCCTGTAGTCGGGAGACTAGAACTGTACGCAGTACTTAGTGACACACACAGGCTATCGAGGGAGAGCTAGAGTGGTGATGCATTTGGGTTTTCAGGTGGTGTTCGCCAAGGTGTCACAGAGCAGGCTGGAGCACAAGAGCTCACAGCTTGGGGGAGGCTTGTTGCTTAGGCTGTCACACTGCCAAAAGAGTGGGAATACAGACACAGGACACTGCAGATGCCGAATCTGGAGCCACTAACAATCTGCCGGAGGAACTCAGCAGCTCAAGCAGCCTCTATGAAAGAATACGGGCGGTCACCATTTTGGGTCAGGACCCTGCATGGGAGACTAGGGGCAAGCAGCGGAGTGCCCAGGACGGGTCCTCGACTCTTGGCTGTTCATATGAATGATCCCAACCTTGCGGGTGACCGGAATGGAGATGGGAGGGCAGGTGACCATCTGATACAGAGACTGCACAAAGCACAGGTTAGCAGGCAGCTGCAGAAACAAAACCGCACGTTGACCGTAGGAGGATTGGAGGTTGGAAATAGGCAAGTATTGTCCCGGTTGCACAGGATGTTGGCGACGACACGCCTGGGGATCTGGCCAGTTTTGGTGCCTTTATGTGACAAATGATGTACTGGAGGCGTTCTGAGAGGGGCTGATCCTGGGATCCGTGGTGAGGGGAAGATAGTGTCAGAGACATGCAGAGAGACAGCAGGGAATCAGGCCCTTCAGCCAGTGAGTCTGTGTTGACCACCCATTACTGATGCAGCACCCAATCCCCACCCTGCCAGCAGCCGCTGTAGTGGTTGGATCTGTTCTCTCTGGAGGAGTAATCCTTGTGACACAAACGCCGCCCGCATGGTCCGAGACCGGCCTCAGGATGTCGGTCATAGAGTCACACCGCACTGAAACAGGCCCAGCGGCCCACCCTGTCCACGCAGACCAAGATGAGCTGGCAGAGAGGGTCAAATCAGACATTCCCTGTCCCAGAGGGCTGTGATAGCCAGATCACAAGTGGGGGCGTGGTGGGGTTGAAAATTAAAGGGGAGATACATTTTAAGAGAGATCATGGAGTGAGGGCTTTGGGGAATGACCCTGAGGAGGAGCAGAGGCCAGGGGCAGCAAACAGGGTCCATTGAATGGAGGCCTCCTCCTGCTGCTGCGTTAGGCTCTCCTTTAGATTTAGGAGATACAGCATGGAAACAGACCCTTCGACCCACCGAGTCCATGCCGAGCAGCGATGTCCCCATACGCTAGCACCATCCCCATACGCTAGCACCATCCTAAACACCGGGGACAATCTACAATTTTACCAAAGCCAACTAAACTACAAATCTGCATGTCTTTGGAGTGTGGGAGGAAACCGGAGCACCTGGAGAAAACCCACGAAGGTCATGGGGAGAATGTACAAACTGTACAGACAGCTCCTGTAGTCAGGACCGAACCCGGGTCTCTGGAAACGTAAGGTAGCAACTCTACCGCTGCACCACTGTGCTGCCCTACTCCTGATCCTGACTCACTGCCCCTCCAGTGCTGCCACGAGTGAGGAGTGGTACTAACCAAGGAACTGCACTGGCATCCTTATCCTCTCCCCTCCACCCAGCCCGTGTCCAGGGGGGACAGCGAGAGAGAGGCACAGGGAGGGGCATATCACCAGGGCTAGATGTCCTAGTGTAAACCACCACCCCCCAACCGTCCCACCCTCTCGGCCCCGGTCCGGTCCCGGACACTCGCTCTTCACAGGGTGGGTGGGGCAGATTGAGTAGGAAGCTGGGAGGACAGCAATAAAGAGGAGAACAGGCGGAGCACAGACAGCAGGCCACTTTATTTCCAATTCAGGTCATTACAGCCAGTGAAAATAACACACAAAAACAGAGCAGTCCAAAGAGAATCACATACAGGCACAAACCTTCCCCAGAGACAGAGGTGGAGGCAGGAGGAGAGAGGGAGAAAACGTAGGGCCAATGGGTAGAGTGTGTGGGACAGGGAGAGCGAATGGGGAAACCGGGTGCAAGCTGTGGAGATGGAGGGAGCGCGCGCAAGAGGAGACAGGGAAAGTGCCGAGAGATGTGGAGAGCGGGTGGGGACACAATGAGACCACACTGTGGAGGGTGTGAGCACGTCACAAGACAAGGAGAGCGCACTGCAGAGAGCCTGGTGAGATGGGGCGAGACCACGGTGTAGTTGAGGCAGTGTGAGCAGCAGAGAGAATGCGGGGAGACAGGGAGAGTACGCTGGGGACATTGGCATGGGCAAAGAGTGCAGGGAGACAGCGTGGGAGAAAGATGAGGAGAAAGTGGAGTCAGACTGTTGGGGGTGAGGGGGGGCGAAGAAACTGAGGGAGACGGTGAGAAAGACAGGGGTAGGAGAGCGAGGGTGGGGAGAAACAGGGAGGGGAGAGGAAGCAGAGAGCAAAAGTGAGAGAGTCAGAGGAAGCGGGCGAAGGTGACGAGAAAGGGAGGCAGTGAGAGACGGATAGAGTGTGATCGTGGCAGAAGGAGACAGAATCATCCGTTTTGTCAGTGTCGCAGTGAGAACAGCCAGGGGAGCGGTGGGCAGTGTCGTGGGGCCTGTGTTGCTGGGCTGACTAGACCTCCATGTACCAACATGTCCCACGTACAATGGAGCTGCTCGAACCAGCTGAGGTTTTGGTTCCAGGTTGGCACTGAGGTGTGGACTCTGGGCTGTGGCCCTGTCCCACACCTGGGACCATGCCGGGCTGAGCTCCACACCAGCGCGCCCGCCTGCCCCCCTCGCTGGGTGTCGGGAGCATTCCTCTGTGCTGGGTTTCAGTATGGGTGGTCTTGGCCTCCAAGTGACAGCCATTACCCCTCGGGCTGGGTGAGGGCCGGAGTCCCCGGCCTCTCCAACATCCTTCCTCATCCCAGATGCACCAGGCCTTCCTCAAGCTGTCCCTGTCCTTTGGAGTGGAGTCCCCCCTCCCCCCCAGACAGCATCACTGGTTGGGGTGGGGGTGGGAGCAGTGACTGTGGACTCTCTGTTGGTTTCCCAACCCCTCGGGTCTCAGGGAAGGGAGACAAGATTGCTGTGGGCAACCCACAGCCTACCAAGCCGCCAGGGGAGGGAGGGAGGAGAGTGTTTCCCCCTCAGACAACTGGCCCACTTCTGGTGGGGTGGCCATCTCTCCAGTGTCAGACAGCACGTAAACAGGCCCTTCGGCCCAACTCATGCATGCTGACCAAGCTGCCTACCGGAGCTAGATTAATTTGCCTGTACCTCACCCGTATCCCTCCAATCCTTTCCTGTCCGTGTACCCAACCAACTATCTTTTAAACCTGCCTCAGCATTTCCTCCGGCAGCTTGTTCTATATACGCACCACCCTCCATGTGAAAAAATTGCCACAAATGTTCTCTTTAAATCCTCCACTCTCACCTTAAACTTATGCCCTCTAGTTTTAGACTCCCCTACTCTGGAGAATAAAAAATCTGTGACCATACACTTTATCTATGCCACTCACAATTTTATACACCTCTTTAAGGTCGCCCCCTCAGCTGCCAAGCCCGCAGTCTCTCCTTGCTGGAGATCCTGAGGTGAGGGGCTGGAGCTGGAGTCATCTACTGCACCTTGCCGTGGCTCTGGGGAAGGTCCTGTCCGTGCAGGGCCCAGTGTTCTGTTCACACTGAGAGCAGCAGCAGTGCTGGAGAGAAGGGCAGGGGCCTCCTTAACATGGTGGCACAGCGATAGAGTTGCTGCCTTACAAAGCCAGCAACCCGGGTTCAATCCTGACCGGGTGCTGTCTGTACAGAGTTTGCACGTTCTCCCCATGACCACATGGGTTTTCTCCAACTGCTCTGGTTTCCTCCCCATTTCAGAGATGTGCAGGTTTGTAAGTTAATTGGCTTCTACAAATTGTAAATGGTCCCGAGTGTGTCGGAGAGTGCTAGTGTATGTGGGGGAGAAAAAAATTAAACAAAATCGCTGGATTTGGTGGGCTGAAGGGCCAGTTTCCACGCTGTAAAGTCTAAAGGTTTAGTTCTCCAGTCGTTCACTCACCCAGCCCCAACCAGGAAGCCAACGCTACCACGAGCAGGGGCGGTGGACAGGCCAGGTCCGCCCCGCTGGGGAGCTCCATGCCGTGGGACTGTTAGTTTAGAGATACAGCGTGGAAACAGGCCCTTCGACCCACTGAGTCCACACCGACTAGTGATCGCCACATACATTAGTTCTATCCTACACACTAGGGACAATTTACAGAAGTAAACTATCCTACCAACCCGCACATCTTTGGAGTGTTGAAGGAAACCGGAGCAGCCGGGGAAAAAACCCACACAGTCACACGGAGAACGTCCAAACTCTGTACAGACGGCACCCGTAGTCAGGAACAAATCCTGGTCTCTGGTGCTGTGAAGCAGCAAATCTACTGCTGTGCCACTGTGCTGCCTAAAGTGACCATGGTCACTTCGACCCGCACTCTGCTACTGCTGAAGGAAGAGGCTGGTGCACCTCTCCTGGGATGTGATGAGGCACAGAGTCCCTGCCACAGCTCACAGACTGTGGAGCCAGTTTACACCCACACGGCCAGCAGCTCTGCCTTCATACACAGCTCAGGCAGTGTAGCATTGGCCTGAGCATGCAGTACACCTCAGAGTGAGAGCTATTCAGCGTGGAAACAGGCCCTTCGGCCCACCTCGTGCATGCTGAGTGAGTTGGCCGAGTCCCCTAAACCCTTCCCGTCCTATATCTGTCCCAAAGCCTTCTGAACGTTGGAGTCCTACCCCCTTCACCAGCTGTGGGTGAGACAACGGTCTGCTTGGGCCAAAGGCCCGTCCTCTGGGCCACGGAAACATTCGGCCCCACCACCCGTATCCGCTGGTCCTGGGAGGGCCTCAGTGGAGGGGATCTCCATCACCACCGCTGCCTGCCCCTCCATGCAGAGGGTGCACCGTGCCATTCCCAGTCTGTGCGCTCTGAGCCCTCAAAGACAAGGTGGGGCGACAGAGCAGCCGAGGTGGGAAGAGGCTGGGCCGTGCACGTGTGGGCCGAATGGCCTGTCCCCATGTCGGGCAACTCCATGACTGCACAGAGTCGAGGAAGAAGATGTGATTGAAGGAGGGTGGGCAGGGTGGATGCTGAGAGAAGTTTCTTCTGGTAGGGGCAATCCAGAACCTGGGCTAAATCCAGATAATGCAGGGAACATTGGGCAGGTCGAGCTGCATCTGCAAAGGGAGAAGTAGGACCAATATTTCAGGTCAACGACCTTCCACACGCACTGCTGAGGCCCATAAACCGGAAACATTAACCCTGTTTCTCTCCTTGCCAATGCTGCCTGACCTGCTACATTCCAGTATTCTCTCGACTTATATCGGATTACCAGCATCTGCAAGCCCTTGCTTTCCTGGAACTGGGGGCACAGTTTTGAATATGGAGCAACCCATTGAAAACAAGGTGCCTGGAGTGGGGGTGAGTTGTGGGGGGGTCTCCACTGTGGGGACCGATTCTTTCTATGTATTGACACAAGAGACTGCAGATGCTGGAACCTGGAGCAGCAAAGCTCCCTCTACACTCTCCCGGGGTCAGACAGAGTGACACTCCCTCTACACTGTCCCATCACACTCTCCTGGGGTTAGGCTCAGAGTGACGCTCCCTCTACTTCGTCCTGTCGAACACTCACAGGACAGGGTTCAACATGGAGTAGGTGGTGTGGGGTGGGGTTGACATTGGGAGCTGGTGGTCACTGCTCACTGGCCATGGGGTGGAGATTGCTGAGGGTGGGAGAGCTGCCGCGCAGTGCAGTGGTCTCCCCGTTAAGGAACACAGCCATAGCTCCAGGTCTGTGGTGGGGACTCTAAATGGAACTGCTTCCCTGACCAGCCGGGCTCTGGGACACTGCGGGACACATGCGATCACACTGCCAACACAGGGAGGTAGCCCACCCTCCGTCATAACACTCACCTCCCACCCGCACCCCTACCCCCATCGGACCCAAGCACCCTCCCCCCCCAGACACGCAGCAGCCAGGGGGAGCCCCCCTGGGGTCCGGGCAGCACAGAGTGTGAGTGGAGGTCCAGGCCGGGGGGATCTGGAGAGCGGGCCTGTCCGTGGCCCTCGCTGGGTTGTCGGGGAGAAGCAGAGTCCGGGCGGCGAGAGAGGAGGAGCAGCAGAGAGGCGGGGCGATGGGGGAGCGGGTCGCTGGGCACCACAACATCCTCCCTGGGCCAGGGGCTGCTCACTAGGCCTGGCACACAAACACAGACAGCAAGAGAGGGAGAAAACACAGGCACGTGAATAAATCAAACAGGAGTCTGGGGAGGAGGGGAGGGGGAACAGATGCATGGGGAGGAGGGGTGGGGAGAATGACAGACATGTGAGGGGTGGAGGTGCAGAGGAGGGGAAGACAGATACGTAGGGGAAGGGAGAGGACAGAATGTCAGACATCGGGGAACAGAGGGGCCGAGTGGAGGGGGTCCTGTCTGGGGAGGACAAGGAGACTGATGGAGGAGGGGGGGTGGGGGGGGAACTGTGGTTGGGATGGACAGGCGGAGGGGTCGTTGGAGGGGGCAGGCGATGTGGCCATTGGGTTGTCCCAGTGCTGTACTGTTTTAGGTGGAAGGGAGGGGTTGGGTCAGGTGGATCAGGCCAGGCAACGGAGCAGAGGAGGGAGTGAGTGGCCCTGGGAGGGAAGGGGCAGAAGAGAGGGTTGCAGCAAAAGGACGGGGTGGGTAGTGGGGAGGGCAGCAGAGGAGGGGGTGAGTGTGGGGTGTGTACATGGGGAGGGGGTGAGTGTGGGGTGTGTACATGGGGAGGGGGTGAGTGCGGAGGGTGTGTACATGGGGAGGGGGTGAGTGCGGAGGGTGTGTACATGGGGAGGGGGTGAGTGCAGAGGGTGTGTACACGGGGAGGGGGTGAGTGCAGAGGGTGTGTACATGGGGAGGGGGTGAGTGCAGAGGGTGTGTACATGGGGAGGGGGTGAGTGTGGGGTGTGTACATGGGGAGGGGGTGAGTGCAGAGGGTGTGTACACGGGGAGGGGGTGAGTGCAGAGGGTGTGTACATGGGGAGGGGAGAAGCAGAAGAGGGGGGGGTGGCAGAAGGATGGGCTGAGGAGGGGTGAGTAGTGGAGCAGAGGAGGGAGAGGAAGTGGGTGAGTACACAGGGAGGGGAGAGGCAGGGGAGGGAGGTGGGACAGGTGGTGGTGGGTCAACTGCAGACAGACGGACAGAGCTTTGACCTCCCTACACCCAGATCAGTAACCCCCTCACCCCTGACATCCGACAACACCCCTCACCCCCCTCTGCACAAGCACCCCCTGGCCCGGCTCCAAGGGGGTGCTGGGTCAGTCCCCGCCTCCTCTCTCCCCCAGGCTTACACTATGACGCTGCTAGCAGCCCCAGGGCTAATGGTCGCCACATAGACTCACCCCGGTCCACTCCACTCCCACGCTGACCTCCTCGCTGCCCACTGAACCCCCCTCGTACTTCACCGGGTTGCCGGCCAGGCTGCGTCGCCGGTCCACCGCATCACCGTCCTTCAGGATCTCCACCACACGGGTCTGGTGGATGGGATCCAGACCCTGCGACACAGAGAGAGAGAGAGGGAGAGTGAGTGGATGCAGCCCGCTTCACGAAGGCAGCAGTGAAGTCTGCACTGAAACAACTGAAACAAGGCTGGAGACTTACAGTGGTGGACTGCAATGCGGCAATGGAAGCACAGGGGGAGAGAGAGAGAGAGAGAGAGAGAGAGAGAGAGAGACAGCGTCAGCATCACACAGATTACAGCAGCACAGCAAGCACACGATCCCACAGCACTCAAAGAGAAACACCCAACACACACGTCCCCAGTCACACCTGGGGACTGTATAACACTGGGGTACAGTATTGGTGGGGACGGGACTCATATGGGATAGAAGAATTAGGCAATTCAGCACATCAAATCTACTCCGCCATTCAATCATGGCTGATCTATCTCTCCCTCCTAACCCGATTCTGCTGCCTTGTCCCCATTAACCCTGACACCCGTACCAATCAAGAATCTATATCTGCCTTAAAAATACCCATTGACGTGGCCTTCACAGCAAAGAATTCCACAGATTCACCACCCTCTGACTAAAGAAATTTCTCCTCATCTCCCCCCTAAAAGAACATCCTTTAATTCTGAGGCTATGACCTCTAGTCCTAGACTCTCCCACCAGTGGAAACATCCTCTCCACATCCACTCTATCCAAGCCTTTCACTATTCGGTACGTTTCAATGAGGTCCCCCCTCATTCTTTTAAACTCCGGCGAGTAGAGGCTCAGTCCTGTCAAATGCTCATCATAGGTTAACCCACTCATTCCTGGGATCATTCTTGTAAACCTCCTCTGGACCCTCTCCAGTGCCAGCACATCCTTCCTCAGATACGGTGCCCAAAATTGTTCACAATGTTCCAAACGCAGCCTCATAGAGCCGCAACATCCCTGTTTTTGTATACAAACCCTCTTGAAATACAAGCTAGCTGTATAACATGAGGGTGCAGTACTTGTGTGGGGACACTATGATCACTCCATAACCCTGTGGTGGGGAGTACCTACCTGTTTGCGGGAGCGTGTGGCACACTCCTCCAGGGTCTCCGCAGCCTCCAGCTTGCCCTGACGTCGGTACAGAGCACCCAGGTTCCTCAGCGTGGTGTTCACTGTGGGGCTATGAGGAAGACTGGGTTAGTGGAGCTCCGGGGTGTCTGGAGCAGATGGGTGGTGACTGTGGGGCAGGGATCAGGACCCGGTCTCATGCTGACCATTCACCGTGTAGTTAATGCAACGTGGACGCTGCCCACAGCACGCCACCCCCCATATCCCACAGCACCTGCCCCCAAATGGCCATGAAACCCCCCCCAAAACTTACAGCACATCCCACCAAACCCTAGCGTTCAGTCCACTGCCCGGCCCCTGGCCCCAGTCTGGATCGGGACAGACTGCAGGGGTAGGGGCCGGCAGCACAAGGGGAGGGGGATGGGATGGTCACTCCCCCCCAATGGGTCACCCTCACCTGTTGACCTTGCAGGCCTTGTACCAGCCTCCATACTCGGCGTAGGGCGCGCTGTCCTTGTGCTTGCCCTGAAACACAGCAACAGTGTGAGCACAGCTACACGACAGGGCTGGGGAGAGACAGCCTCACGCCAATGTAGTGGGAGGAGAGGGGGAGAGAGAGGGCAGCCTTGCATGGGACAGGTCAGGGGTGTGGGGATGGAGGGGACAGAGAGGATTGTCGTGCGTGGGTGGAGCTGAGAGAGGACGGCCTCGTGTGGGATGGGGGATGGAGGGGGGGGAAGAGAGAGGATGGTCTTCTGTGTGGGATGGGAGGGGAAGAGGACAGCCTTCTGTGTGGGATTGCAGGTGGGGCCACGGCTGGGCTTTAAACAGTGGGTGGGGTTGGGAGGGTGCAGATGGTTGTTGTGTACTGGCTGCTGTTGGGGATCTCAAGGGGGGTGAACAGGGGAGGTAGATGTGGTTAAGGTTGCGAGGATGGGGGATGTCGGGCTGCTGGGGATGGGGCGAGGGGACCACGCGTGTGTGGGACATGAGACGTGGGATGGGTGAGAGGCCAGCCTCTCGTGCCTGGCCTGCGGTGGGGAGCGGCACGGATGGGTGAGGTCTAGACTGGGCTAGCACCCATGCTCGGGGTTAGGAGGATGTTTGTGGGGAGGGTCGTGGGTGGGGGAGGCCAGTGTACTGGGGGTTGGGCTGGGACAGGCTCACCTTGCTCAGCTCCTCCCGCTCCTCTGCGTGCATCCAGATGGGTTTATTCTCTCCTGGGACAACAAGAGCAACATTCCAGCTGCTATATAGAAACGAGGAACTGACATACCAAAGACAGACATAGCATGCTGGAGTAACTCAGCGGGTCAGGCAGCATCACTGGAGGCCTATCCATGATCTGTGTGGGGGGGGGGTCATCAGTTTGGTATCTCACCGCAGAATCCCAGCTCTTGCAACCGAGGAGTTTGTGTGGCTGGTCCCGGTGAGTTTCTGGTGAATGGTAGCTCCAGGACGTTGATGGTGGAGACTCGGTGATGGTAACGTCACTGAATGTCAGTGGCAGATGGATAGACCTGGAGACGGTCGATCCCCGGCCCCCTGGTGCCGTGAACGCTACTTGCCCCATTATCAGCCCGTGCCTGAAGGATGTCCCGGTCCTGCTGCATTCAGCAGGGGCTGCGTCACTTACTAAGCGAACGGGACACACACTGTGATCATCAGTGAACATCACCAACCCTCACCTCACCCTGGCACCAAGGACAATGAGGAGGCAGCTACAGACGTGTGGGACAAGGGCACTATTGACCTCCTGCAGTCATTAACCTGGGGCTGGGAGGATCAACCTCCAATAACCACATTCATTTGTGCAATGTATCACTCCAGCTATTTTAAGAGCGGCCCTGGTCAATGTGCCGCCGACTAGATAGTTGGTCAGTGTCAATATCACCTTCCGTCACTTTGTCGACACTTCATCGATGAATGAAATGAGACAGGGTGGAAATTCTCCGATTGGATTTGTGCTGCTTTTTGTGGACAGAACACATGTATGCAATGTTCCCCGTCATGGAGTAGCTTAGTTTAGTATAGAGACACAGCACCAAAACAGGTCCTTTGGCCCACCGAGTCCACACTGACCGACTATCCTTGCATACTAACTATCCTATACACACTAGGGACAATTTATAATTGTACCAAGCCAATTAATCTACAAACCTGTACGTCATTTGCAGTGTGGGAGGAAACCGGAGAACCTGGAGAAAACCCATGCGGTCACGGGGAGAAGGTACAAACTCCATACAGGCAGCACCCGTAGTCAGGATTGAACCTCGCGCTGTAAGGCAGCAACTCTTCCTGTGAGACTGTGTCACCTGTAGATGCTTGTGTTGTGACTGGAACAACCTGGCTCGAAGTGCAGCTCTCTCTATAGCGCAGGTCTGCAGTGTGAGAGCTAGCATGCCTGCTGGTGTTTGTTGACTTCATGTGGAGTCAATAGATTTGGCTGGAGACAGGCTTCTGCGAGGGGGGGGGGGGGGGGCATCTGGAGACTTTGTGATGGGGCTGGGAGTACATCTGTGGGCAGTGAAAATATTGCAGGGGGGGGGAAGTGAGAGGGATACTCCCAACTGCTGACCCATGCCACCACGCCCGTTAGTGGACCTACCGTTCACTGATCCAAACTCCTTCTCGTGGGCCCGGGTCAGGATGTCCTTGTACAGGGTCTCTGCCTCCTTGTACTTGCATTGCTTCAGGTAGCAGGAGGCCTGTGAGAGAGAGGCCAAGGTTAACCCCTCCCCAGATCGGCCCCCATCCTCCACAGACCCCAATCCCCAAACTGACCGCCGCTATCCCGCCCCCCCACCCTGACCCCACCCCAGCCGCCCGCCAAACTGACCCCTTCTCCCCTCCCCTGCATCCACCCCTAAAATTCCAAACTCCTGGACCCAGGGGTCAGCACTCTACCCTGGATCCTGGACCTCCTGACCCAGGGGTCAGCACCCCACCCTGCCACTGGATCCTTGACCTCCTGACCCAGGGGTCAGCACCCCACCCTGCCACTGGATCCTTGACCTCCTGACCCAGGGGTCAGCACCCCACCCTGCCACTGGATCCTTGACCTCCTCACCCACAGACCTTGTACACCCTCCATGATCATTCTCAACACCAGTGTCCCTCAAGGATGTCTTCTCAGCCACTTGCTATCCTCCCTGTACACTCGTGACTGTGTGCCTGAAGTCTGCTCTGACTCCATTTACAAGTTCATAAAGGATGCCACTATTGTGGAGGAAGGAACTGCAGACGCTGGTTTAAGCTGAAGATAGACACAAAAAGTTGGAGTAACTCAGCAGGACAGGCAGCATCTCCAGAGAGAAGGAATGGGTGACGTTTCGGGTCGAGCCTTCTTCTGGGCTGGATCCCGAACAATGACGAAGCAGAGACAGAGAGGTCAGTAGCACGGTGTCAAGACAACATCCTCTCCCTCAATGTCTGCAAGAGGAAGGAGCTAGTTACTGATTTCAGTAAGCCTGGTGGAGGGCATGCTCCAGTCAGCATTAATGGTGCTGAAGTGGAGATGGTCATGAGACTCGTTTCCCGACATAAATATCACCAACAGTTTGTCCTGGACCAAGCACATGGAGGCTATGGACAAGAAACCACACTAACACCTCTACTTCTTCATTAGTCTGAGGAGGTTCGGTCTCCGACGACTGTTACCAACTTCAGCTTTGGGAACATGACAGCAAGACGTTGCAGAGAGTTGTGGATGTAGCCCAGTCCATCACACAGACCAGACTCCCCACCATCAACACTTCACTACCCGTTCTACAAGAGTATGGACTGCATGTACTTGGTATAGTAGGAGTTGATCTGACTGGATGGCGCACAAAAAAAAAAGAAGAAAAAAAAGCTTTTCCCTGTATCCCGATACACGACAATAACAACCAACATCAGTACCAATGAAATGTCAGCTCACCCTCACACTGTGGTGCCTGCTCTCTCCACCAACATCTCAACCCCCTTGGTAACTGCCCCCCCCTCCCCCTTGAGTCGTCCCTCCCCTCTCACCTTCCCCACCATCCCCTCCCCCTACCCTGTTCTCCCCACCTTCCACAGCCCCCCTCCCCCGCTCACCAGGTTGTTCTTGGTCTTGGCCACATTGGGGTCGTCGTTGCCGAGGCGACTCTGGTAGATGTCGAGGGCGCGCCGGTAGTAGTACTCCACCTCCTCGTACTTGCCCTGGTTCTGGCAAAGCAGCGCCAGGTTGTTCAGCTGCTTCGCCACGTCTGGGTGGTCTCGGCCCAGGACCTGCAGCACCGGCCGTCAAAGGATCAGAAACGACCCCGCACACACCCACTTACGCACCCACACGTACACACCACCCCCCACACATACCCACACGTACACACACCACACTCATCCACACCCCCGCACATGTACTCGCACCCCCACACACGTACTCGGACCTCCACACACCAGCACACGTACTCACACATACACACCACACATTCACACGTACACACACTCACACACACACCCCTCACATGTGCACGCATCTACACACATCCTCACACCCCTTCCCACGTACACCTCATTCGCCCCCCTCCCACGTACACACCTCCCACGTACTCGCACCTACACATACACACCCACCTTCTCGCGGATCTCCAGCGCCCTCTTACACAGGGGCTCAGCCTCCTTGTACTTGCCCCTCTTGCCGTGCAGGACGGCCAGGTTGTTCAGGGTGGCTGCTACCTGTGGACAGGATAGGAGCCGGGGTCAGTTCCCCATCACTCACCGTGCCAGCGCCCCAGGTCCACGGCATGTCCCCGCTTCATCAAACTGTCCAAATACCTTTTAAATGTTGCAACTGTATTTGCCTCTACCCTTACACTGGCAGCTCGTTCCATGCACCCACCTCACCCTGCTAAAACCCTGTCCCTCAAGTCCCCCCTTTCCACTCCCTTGTGAGGGGTTAAACTTCCCTACCATGGGGAAAGGACTAGTACCATCCTATCTGTGCCCCTCTCTATTTTATAAACATCTAAGATCATCCCCTCAACTGTCTGTGCTCCAGTGAAAACAATCCCAGCCTATCCAACCTCTCCGTACAACCCAACTCCTTTTTTAAACTTCTCTAGAACCTTTACAATTCTACACAAATAGCCTGACCAGAAAAGTCTTCAAAGAAATCCTCCATGAGCCTGCAATTAACCTCCCCCCCCCCCCCCCTCATCACGCTTGAAACATCCGCAATCTTGGACATCGAGCAGCCAGACCCGACCTTCCTTCAACCACGTTTCTGCGGTAGTATTGCAATCATATTCCCACAGGGACAATAATATCTTCTCCAATGTCTCTCTGCAGCACCTCCCCATGCTCAGCACAAGGACACCAAACACAAGCAGCCACTGTCAGACCCCTGACAACCCAAAGCCTCAGCCAGAGCCAGAGCTGATCCTGGTCTCAGTGGAGCTCGACCTGCTCCAACACATGGTGGTCTCACAGCTTACCCCATCCTCCCCCCCCAGCACTCCAGGTCTCCCCCTCCCCCTCTCCTGCCCCTGACTCACGGCCGGGTGATCCTTGCCCAGGGTTTTCTCCCGGATATTCAGTGCGTCGTTGAGGAGGTGCGCAGCCTCCTTGTATTTATTCTGGTCCCTATGTGTGGGGTGGAGAGAGAGAGAGAGAGTGTGAAACCATGGTCTGGGAGATGGGGGAGTAGGCGGGGATGGGAGGAAAGCGGACTGGGGAAGGATGCAGGGCGGGAACAGTCGTCAACTAGGGTGGGTTGGGTGCGGGAAAGGTTGCAGAGTGGGGCTTGTGGATTGGAGGGGAGGGGTAGGAACAGGTCGAGTCGCGGAAGGGTGGGATGCAGTGGGTTAGATGTGGGGAAGGTGTCGGAGGGGAGGTTTGAGGTGGGGAAAGATGCATTTTGGAGTGGTGGGTGTGGGGCCAGGCGGGTTATGGATGGGGGAGGGGAGTGAGGGGGTGGAGCGGAGGTTTGAGGGGAGATGGGGTTGACATGACGAGTGGAGGGGAGTGTGGAGGGAAGGGTTGGGGATTGGAGGGGTAGGTGTGGGGCAGAGCGGGTTGTGGATGGGGGAGGGCTAATTGAGGTGGGGAGGTGGTAGGGTTGTGAAGGGGAGGGCGTATTGCGGGGTAGGGTTGTGGAGGTGGAGGCCTCTCCCACGTCCCACCTGTACACCAGTGCCAGGATATTGAGCATGGTGGCCACGTCGGGGTGGTCATGGCCGGAGGTTTTCTCCAGGTCCTCCAGCGCCTGCTTACACAGCGGCACGGCCACCTCGTAGCGGCCCTGCGAGGCGTACTGGATCACCAGGTTGTGCAGCGTCCGCAGACGTGCAGGAATCTCGTAGCCGCACTGCTGCGCCGCTGCCACTGCACTGCTGCCGTGGGCGTGTGATGCTGCTGCAGGGGAGGGAGAGACGATGAGTGCCTGGAACGACCCTCACCCGCCGACCCACACATTGACCCCACCCCCTGCCCACCGGTACTGACCCCTGACACATGACTCCACACCCACTGACCCCACCCACTAAACCCCCCATCCCAATGACCCCGTCCCCCACACCCAATCTCCCATTTTGTCCCCAAATCCCACCCCACCTAAACCCACCCCCCTCGCACTCTCTACCACCCCCTGGCACTATCTACAACCCCCCCTCCTCCCCCATTCCCCCCACCCACTCACTACCCCCTCCACTTACTTCCAGGCCCGTGTTCCTCCTCCTCGGGGAACAGGTCATCCAGTGAATCTCTGGAAGAATCTCCCTCCTTCTCGTCCTGGGGGTGAGATCAGAGACACACGTTGGCCAGGACACAGCCGACACAAGGGTGGTGGGTCGGGATTACTGGGCTAGGCCAGGGATATGGGCCAAGGGGCCAGAGGAAGAGTCAACCTTAATGTCCACAAATACGTACTGGGAGGCTGGGGGAGGGGTTTGGGGCAGATGTGCCTTTTGCTCGGAGAGGAGGGTGGCTCTCGCGGGGTGGGGCGGGTTTATTGGGCTGAGCTGGTCATGGTTCAGGGGCCGAGGCGACCGTGGGGGGGGCGGGGGGTTTGGGCAGTGACCTGGGGAGGGCTGGGTAAAGAGGGACGGGGCTGGGGGCAAGGAAAGGGGAGAGCAGTGATTGTAGGGGGAGGTGGGCAAGAAATAAGGGGGGGTGGCCAGGAGAAATGGCAGATAGTGGGAGGGTCAGGTGGAGAGGAGAGGGAACGGTGAGGGAAAGGGGGATTGGTGAGGGTGGTGTTGGCTGGGGGAGGTGAGGGAGGGGTCAGGGCGGTGAGTGGAGGAGAGAGGAGGGGAGGTGGGTGTGGGTGGAGCTGGTGGTCCCGGACTCACCGAGGGAGAGGTGTCGTCGTCGTATTTCTTCAGCTGGTTCATGAACTCCAGGTGCTTCTTCTCCTCGTCCAGCTGTGCCACCGACTGCTCGCTGCGCTGCAGCTTCTGCTGCGTCCCAGCCAGCTCATCCCGCAGCCACTGGTTCTCCTGGCACAAGCGGCGAACCTGCGCACGCAGCTTCTGCTTCTCCGACTCCACTGCGTTCAGGTGGGCCGAGAGCGCCATCATTACCTGGGGCGGCGGGGGGGGGGGGGGGGTCAGCACCAAAGGTCAATGGAGGGCGCGGGACCAGTCACTGACTGGATAGCACGCAACAAAAGCCTTTCACTGTACACCCGACAATGAACTAAAACTGAACTGAAACAATGATCATCTGTCCAGGGACGGGTTGAGCAGCAAGTACCCAGGTTTGGGGGGGGGGGACACACACGCCCACTGTGGGGTTCCCCAGGGACAGTGTCGGGGGTCAGACCCAATGCCCAGCAATGCCCAGTGGGAACAATCACACTCCCCCTCCACACTCACTAGCCCCCCCCGCCCCACACGTTTCTCCCCCTATTCTCAGAGTGATCCCTCCTCTCACAACCATCCCACTCCCTCCCTCCTCAACCCCACTCTCCTCTCCAACAACCTCTGCTCTGACACCCCCATGAGACTCTCCTCCATGCATTTCTTCCATGCATCCCATTTGCCCCACATCCCCTCTCAACTTCTCTTGCACAATCTCTACTGCACTCTTCACCCCAACCCCACCTCCTCACCCCCCCCTCGTCCACAAACCCCATTTCCCCACTGCCCCTGTACCCGTCAACCCCCCCAACACCCCCTCTCCACCTCCCACACAACCTGCACTCCACTCCCCACCACCTCTCCTCCTCCCCCCCCCCATCTTCCACACACTCTTTGTCCCGATTCCTTACTACTCCCCACACCCCTTCTCATATACAATCTCATCTCCTCCCCTCCCCTCCCCACTGGCCATACCTGTGCCTCGCCCAGGCCCAGCTCGATCATCTCCACAGACTTGCGGATCAGGCCGGACTTCTCGTGCACCAGGTTGGCCTCCTCATCCTTCTTCAGACACTTGATGGTCTCCATCAGGCTGTGCAGGATGGAGTTGTGCTCGTTTTTCAGCGCCTCCAGCCCCTGCATCACCAGCTTGGTGTTGGAGATGATGTCCTCCTGGCTCAGCTTCTCCAGCTTCTCATCCCTTGGGTAAACCATCGTGGACATGTCGCAGGAGCCTGCCGCATGGGGGAGACAAGAGACGGTGAGCGCCGCTGCCCCAGGTTCAATGCTGACCTCCGGTGCTGTCTATGTTCCCCCCCCCCCCCCCCCCCCCCCATGACCTATAGCGCCTTTCCCACACCCAATACACCCTGTGGGAGGGCAATGGCCACTGGCAAGTGCCCCACGTGTAGGTGGGTGAATGGGGGTATTAATGGCCGGGAGATATTCAGGCAGATGAGTCTCTGGTGGCTCTCAGATCAATCCCATTGATAGACAAAAAATGCTGGTGTAACTCAGCGGGTCAGGAAGCATCTCTGGAGATAAAGGATGGGCGATGTTTTGGGTCCGGACCCTTTTACACACTCTATCCATCAATCCTATCTCCCTACTTCCTTGCCTGTGATCAATTCTCCCCACATTCCCATCAACTCACGTGCAGTTCTGGTCATCCTATTTACAAGGAGGGAGTGGAGGCTTTGGATATGGAACAGAAGAATTTGACTAGAACTCTTCCTGGATTAGAGGGTATTAATAATAAGGAGAGGTTGGACAAACTTGGACTGTTTTCTGAGCACCAGCAGTCGAGAGGAGACAACAATTACAATTACAATTCAATTTATTGTGTGACCTGAAAGAAGTACATGAAATTATGAGAGGCAGAGGCAGGGTAGACATTCAGAACCTTTCCCCAGGGTGGAAATGTCAAAGACTAGAGGGCACAGCTTTAAGATCAGAGGGGGAATGTTTAAAGGAGATATGCGAGGAGTTTTATTTTTACACAAAGAATAGGGGCGTCACGGTGCGCAGCAGTAGAGTTGCTGCCATACAGCGCCGGAGACCCTGGTTCGATCCTGGCTATGGGTGCTGTCTGAACAGAGTTTGCACATTCTCCCTGTGACCTGCGTGGGTTTTCTCCTGGATCTCCAGTTTCCACACTCTAAAGATGTACAGGTGTGTAGGTGAATTGGCTTTTGTAAAAATTGTATATTGTCCCAAGTGTGTAGGATAGCACTAGAGTACAGGGATCGCTGGTCGGCGTTGACTCGGTGGGCCGAAGGACCTGTTTTCGCACAGTATCTCTAAGTTAAGCTAATCTAAGCTAAGAATGGTGGGTACAAGGAATGCACAGCCAGGTGGTGGTGGAAGCAAGTACGATCATGGTATTTAAGAGGCTTTTGGAGAGGCACATGGATATGCAGGGAATGGAGGGATGTGAATCACATGCAGGCAGAGGATAGTTTAACGGCATCAGACATTGTGGGCTGAAGGGCCTGTTCCTGCGCTGTACTGTTCTATCGTTCACTGATCAGGTACATGGGAGAAGGCTATTTGATCCATTGGATGGGTGCTGTGTGGCCAGGAAACAAGACTGTAGACCTCAGCCCTTGCCGAGACGACATGCCAGCACCGCAAAGCCCAAGTGCTGTGTGCCGCAACCCTGCCAATGCAGCAACAGCAGCAGCAGAACACAGCTGGGTGCCAAGGCAGGACACTTGACAAACACGTTGGAAGGCACGTGGGGTGGGGAAGATGTGTCTGGAGCTGTTGTGTACGTTTGGCTTCTCACACAGTGCCTAGAGCGAGAGTCACTCTCCTCATGCCGAGACTTCGACTGTTCCTTCCTCCGCCCGAACTGTGAGTGTTTGCAGTGCTTTGTTTTTCTAACCATTTCCAGGGAGTGAGTTGCAGCCTGCAATTAGTGCAACCAGTCCCGGCAGGTTTTTGCAAAATCAGCTATTACATGGCTGACCTTGAGACCGAGCCGTTCCTACCACTGCCGACACTGGGATACATAGGGAACACTGCCCTGCCCTTCACTGCACTGCCTGTGTGGAGAGAAGGTGCGGGCGGCACTCTGGTGTAGCTGGTATATCCGCTTCTTCACTGCACCAGATCCTGATCCTGATGTGGAGTTTGTACGTTCTCCCGGTGACCGCATGGGTTTTCTCCGGGCGCTCCAGATTCCTCCCACACTCCAAAGATGTACATGTCTGCAGAGGAATGAACTGCAGATGCTGGTTTAAACTGAAGATAGACACAAAAAGCTGGACTAACTCAGCGGGTCAGACAGCATCTCAAGAAAAGGAATAGTTGATATTTTGGGTTGAGACCCTTCTTCAGTCTGATGCTGTCTGAACTGCTGAGTGACTCCAGCTTTTTGTGCCTACGTACATTGGCTAGGGTAGAATAGAACTAGTGTACAAGGTTATTGCAGGTCGGCGAGTACTTTGTGATCCGAAGGAACTGTTTCCTGACTGTATCTCTAAAATCTAAAAAGCATGCTTGGAATAAACCACACTGGCCTTGAGCAAAACACACATTGCTGGAGGACTTCAGTGGGTCAGGCAGCATCTAAGGGAATGGATGGGCAACGTTTCCGATCGGGTCCCTCTTTCAGATGATGGAGTAGTGGGCAGGAAAAGAGAGGTGGGGGTGGGGGAAAGTCTGGCACGTGATAGGTGGATACAGGCGATACAGTACCGGGACTGGTGAAGCTTTTCCTCGCTCCGTACCCTGGCCTGTTGCTGGCGGGCCAGATGGAGCTCGGTCAGTAGAGCAGTGGCTCGGGGGGGGGGTGGGGGGGGGGGGGTCTGGAGCCACTGCATGGGCAGGGGGGCCTCTAGTGGCTGCAGGCAATTTGCGATTCCTATTCCAGGCTGAGGGATGAGGGAGCCTCAGTGTTCCTGAACATCAGCAGGAATCACACAAACTAGAGGAACAGTCAGATTGCGCGTGGGTAGCTTACAATCCAACGGTATCAACATTCCAGTGAATATTCCAGTTTTAAGCAACTGCAAAACTCCCCCTTCCTCTCCCACAATCCTTCCCTTCGCCCCCCTCATCTTTCTCCTGTGCCCCACCTGGACCTGCACTCATTTCTTCCCTCCCCCCCCCTCCCCCCCCACTTATATTCCTTCCTCTACTTTCACAATTCGCAAACACACTCCTCTGTGCTCTGTACACTTACGACTGCACTCCCATCCACTCCACAAACTCCATTATTAAATTCGCGGATGACACCACGGTGATCGGACTCATATCAGGAGGAGACGAGGCAGCGTACAGAGATGAGGTCCTGAAGCTGTCAGAGTGGTGTTCTGCGAACTACCTGGCACTTATTATCAGCAAAACAAAGGAAATGGTCATCGAGGGCACAAAGCGGACCATGCCCTGCTCTACATCAATGGGGACTGTGTCGAGAGGGTTTCCACCTTCAAATTCCTGGGAACGCACATCGTGGAGGACCTCTCCTGGTCTGCCAACACTTCAGCAGTGGTAAAAAAAGATACCCAACAGCAATTGCACTTCCTGAGAGCACTAAGGAAGAACAGTTTTGACCTTCTACTGCTCCACCATCGAGAGTGTGCTGGCATATTGTATCACGGTGTGGTATGCCGGCAGCTCAGCAGCATTTCGTTGTCTCTGTATTGTACACTGACAATGACAATTAATATTGAATCTGAATCTGAATCTGAATCTGAGCAGAAAGGAAAGCACTGCAGAGAGTGATCAAAACTGCCCAGAAAATCACTGGCTGCCCTCTGCCTTACCTGGAAGACATCTCCAGCTCTCGGTGCCTCCGTAGAGCCAGGAAAATAATCAAAGACCCCTTCCATCCTGGACAGTCACCGTTCAACCTCCTGCCCTCTGGTAGGCAGTACAAATACGTCAAAAGCTGGACAAACAGACTCAAGAACAGTTTCTTTCCCTGGGCCATTAGAACTCCAAATTCCTCAACTATCCACACGACATGAGAATGCCGTCATCAATTCCACTATAAAACAGACCACTCAGTTAATATTCCTCTTTTTTTTTTTTAATCCTTTAAAGTATTTACTAAATTTAAAGTGTAATATTCTCCCAGTGCAAAATAACGTATAGAATGCATTGGATGTGACTTTATCTAGTTTGGACTTGTTTTGGTTGCACTGATCAGGAGAAGCTCTCCTAATTTTGTTGTATTTCTAAGCACAATGACAATAAAGGCTTATTCCCTTCAATCCGCTTCATAAGACATAAGAGCAGAATTAGGCCATTTGGCCCATCGAGTCTGCTCTACTATTTAATCACGGCTAATCTATCTTTCCATCTCAAACCCATTCTTCTTGCCGTCTCCCCATAACTTTTGACACCCCCACTGAACCTATCAACCTCCGCTTTAAAAGTACCCCCTAGACTTGGCCTCCAATGAATTCCACAGATTCACCACCCTCTGGCTAAAGGTATTTCAGACCTTCTGTCTTTTAATCTCCGGTCTTTGTCTAACCATCTGCCTCTCAAAATCCCCCCCTCATCTACATCTGCCATCATTTGCCAGGCTTTGTCCTGCCCCCACTTCTTTTCCAGCTTCCCCCCCCCGCCACACAATCAGTCTGAACAAGGGTCCCCACCTGAACCACTATCTCTCCATGTCCTCCAGAGATGCTACCCGACCCATCACTCTGTGTCTTTGTTTGTAAAGCAGAACCAGCGGTTCCTTGTTTCAACAATGCACAAAGCCTGCTTGTGCTCGCAGCACCACCGATGACAGCGACAGTCACACCAACAGCAGGAGTAGCAAACAATGCCACATCGGGGGTTGGGCAGAGATGGGGGAGCGTCACTGCAGCCAGCCGCATGGGTGAGGGCGTAGACCCAGTCTGACACACTGCTGCGTAGTGATGCTGTTTGCGCTGAAACTGGATGTCAGCAGTGCAGTGTGACAGGGCTGGAATGCATCAGTGACCTGCCACGGGGGGAGGCGGCCTGCCCCTGTACACATCTCCCTCCCACCCTCTCCTCCTCCAACCACGCTATCAAAAAACAGGGCTGGGGCCGAGAACCTCACTGATCACAGCAGATACTGGGATAGAGGCAGGCATTTCTCATCTATATTCACCACTGAAGACGGAGCTCACAGGAGCATATTGATCAACTGGAGAAAGTGCTCCATGTAAAGGGAAGCCAGGGTTGATAAATCCCCAGGGTTAAAAAGATCTGTCCAGGTTGCTATGGAAAGCAAGGGATTTTTGTAGGCACAAGCAGAAGGCTGGAGGAGGGCTGCTAGTACTGTTTTCATTTACACGCCAGCTAACTACACACTGTTGAGCCTGGCTTCATTGCAAGGGTAAACTATTGGGGAAAGCCCTCAGGGACAGGATCTGTGTACATTTGGCTGATCATGGATAGTTGGTGTGACTTTGTGGGAAAGGAAATGTTGTGTCTAATTTGATTGAGCCTTTGTGGAGGTAACTGCAGAAAGAATGATGAAAGTAGGGTGTGTGTGGACTCCAGCAAGACATTTAACAAGGTTGCAGATACTGGGCTGGTCTAGGTTGAAGCACATTGGATCCCAGGCAAGCTGGCTAATTGGATCCAAAACTGGTCTTTAAGAAGGAACTGCAGATGCTGGAAAATCGAAGGTACACAAAAATGCTGGAGAAACTCAGCGGGTGCAGCAGCATCTATGGAGCGAAGGAAATAGGCAACATTGGTGGGTGGTGGGTGTTTTTATGATTGGAAGTCTGTGACCAATGGTGACTGCAATCTGGGTCCCGTCTGGAGCAGAAGTGTGGACTGGCTCGCTCTTTGCAAGAAGCATGGGGTCAGTGCCCAGATTGACTGGGTGGAAGTTGAAGATAATGTCCAGGAGGCTGGAATTGGATGGATACAAAGAGTCGCAGGGCTGGAGGTCTGAGAGGCAAGAAGCGCACAGGGCAAATTGGAGTCCATCTTTTCCTCCTCTGTTCCCACACTCACTGCAGAGTTGTCATATGCAACAATCACCGTGCCTCCAAGCGGAGTGAACATCTCCAAAGCAGCCCGTACCCAGGACAATGGGTGCAGCTGCCACTTCCTAGCTCCAACAACCCAACCTTGATTGTGTCTGTGTGAGGTTTGACTGTTTTCTCTGTCACCATGTGAGGGTTCCCTGGTGGGTTCCTGTTTCCTCTGATTTCTCAACGACATGCAGGTTAGTTTGCCGTGGAGAAATTGCCCCCAGTGTGTGGGAGAGTGATGGAATCTGCAGGGTCAGTGGGAGTAAAGGTGAGTGGGAGTAAAGTGAGAACGGCGTAGGATTGGTGTAAATGAATGCTCCAGGTTCAGTTAAGACTTGATGGGCCGAATGGCCTGTTCCCACATTAGGATGCAATAATATGAGGTCTCTTCATCAGTTCAATCAGCAAAGGAAAACAGCAACTCCCAGCAGGAGTGCAAAGGGTTAAGCTCCACTCCCGTTTCCCAGTTTCAGGCAAGGTTTATGTGCCAGTTAATTGCTGTTGACAAAGGCTGCACCACGCCCACTGCTACTGCTGCTGCCCTGCCGACAAGGGGAGGAGTGCAATTCATGGGGCAGGCTCTCAATCCTGGTGCAGCTCACAACCCCCCTCCACCCACACTCACAGGGAGGCACAAAATGGGAGCAGAGGGCATTTCTCCCTGGAATCTGTTCCACCATTCAGTAAGATCAGACAGTGGTCCTGTGCCCTGTAATTTGACTGAGTTACGAGCAAAGGAGATTGATACAGGCAGGGTGCGTCATCTTGTCTACATGGACTTTAGTGGAGTATTAGATAAGGTTCAACATGGTAGACGAGTCCAGAATGTCAACGTTAATTGAATTCAAGATTGGTGTGGTGATAGGTGGCAGAAGATGAGGATGGAAGGATAATTTTTCAATTGGAAGTCCATGGCTGGTGTCATGCCACAGGGATCAGGGCTGGGATCCATGGCATGTGATACAAATGTGAATGGACTGATACAAGTTCAAGGATGGTATGAACATTGTGGTGTTGTGGATAGCAAGGATACACCAGCAAGTAGATCAATTGGAAAGTTGGGCAGAGTACTGGCAGGTGTTCAATCCTGACAATTGCTATATATTGTGAAGTCAAATATGAATAAGGCATATATGTAAATAGTTGGGCAGTAAGTAATTTGAGGGGTTCAAGTCAATTGTTCCCTGGAGTGTTTTCAGACTCCAAAAACGTACAGGTTTGTAGGTTAATTGGCTTGGTGTAATTGTAAATTGTCCCTCGTGCGTAGGATAGTGTTAGTGTGAAGGCATCACTGGTCGGCGCCTGTTTTCGTGCTATATCTCTAAACTAAACGAAAAGCATACAGCAGTTCTGATCAAGGTGAAAGGATGGAATATTAAAGGGGATCTGAAGGGCAAGTCTTGTTTACACATAGCGGTTGTATCTGGAACTTACTGCCAGAGGTGGTGGTGGAATCAAATACAAGCATTACATTTAAACAGGCAGTGGATAAGGTCCTAATGCAGGAAAATGGGATTCGTGTGGATGGCTGGCATGGACGCAATGAGCTGAAGGGCCTGTTTCTGTGCTGTAGCACTCTGGCTCTTGAACACTTACCAGCACAACCCCCCCTCCCTCCCAACTCTCCATTATGCCGAACAGCCACCCATTCCAGCCTCAAATACCTCGCCTCTCACCCTTCTATTGAAGAGAACTTCAAACCTTACTATCAAGACTGGGCCTCGCCTCCAACTGAGTCCTGTCACCTGCAGTTCCTGTGCACTCCAAGGACAGTCAGCTGACCATACTTGCCCCCACAGGGAACCCCCTCTCACTTGGATCTTTCAACTACAAGGCATGCACAGAGCCTCTTTCAGCTACTAGGCATAAACAGCCACACACACAACCTGCCAGCAAGGTCTCACCAGGGCTTCGTACAAAATCACAGACCCTCCTCTATGTGCCCAAACACAAATGGCCACAAAGGGCAGTTCTTCCCCTGCCTTCACCTGTGTTTGCTGTCATTTCTGGCAGCTCCCCAAATCCCACTTCCTTGGTACTTTAGAGAGAGATTTTTTTCAGACACCGAGATATTATTGATGGAATGAGGATGTATTTATTTACTTACAGGAGATTAAGATTTCCGGCATGGCCAGCACTTATTGCCTGCCCTAGTTTCCCCATGGGAAAAGTTGCTGCAGAGCAGCATCGCTTGAACAGCTGCAGGCTGTCTGGAGATGATGTTCCAGGATTTAGACCGAATGGCAATGAAGGACGGTCATATCTCAAAGTCAGGATGGTGTATGACTGAGAGGGGAATCTGCAGGGAAAGTAGTCATTGTTGCTGGCAGTGGAGAGGGGGGAGTGTTTCAGGAGGAGAATTGGGAGCAATCAAATGTCCTGGACAATGGCAAGCTTCTTTACTTTAGTTTACAGATACAGTGCAGAAACGGGCCCTTCGGCCCACCGATTCCACGCCTACCAGCAATCACACATATACTTGTTCTGTGTTATCTCATTTTTGCATCCTACATACTCGGGGCAATTTACAGAAGCCAATTAACCTACCAATCTGCATGTCTTTGGAATGTGGGAGGAAACCGGAGCACCTGGAGAAAACCTAAGCGGTCATGGGGAGAACGTATCATCTCTGTACAGACAGCACCCGGAGTTATGATCGAACCCAGGTCTCTAGCGCTGTAAGGCAGCAGCTCTACCTCTTGAGAGTTATTAATGTAGCAACCACCCATCCAAGTGAAGAGTTCTGTCACACTTGTGACTTACAGATGGTGAAAAGACCTCAAGGTGTCGGGGGAAGAGTCATTTAACCACAGATCCCTTGCCGCTGACCTGCTTGTGTAGGCATGATGTTTATGGGGCTTGGATCTTGTTATTGGTGACTCACATGGTGTGGAATGTGGGGAAGAGTCAGCAATGTCATGCTATTGAAAGGTAGCCAGTTAGACTTGTTTGAGATGGCAATTGCAAAGAACAAAAAAAAACAGGACCCATAATAGCCCATTTCATCCCTTACACCTGCCCCGCCATTCACTAACATTACAACTGGTGCTGATCCATTCTAGGACTCATAATCTCTTTACCACTCTCCTCATTAATTTACTCCCCTGTGGTTTAAATACCTGACAGTTCCACCTTAAAGACATTCAGTGCTATGTCTCCACACCTCTGGCTAAAGTGGGCTATCACTTATCTGGTTGTAGACAGCAGGAGAAACATTGTACACATTGGTCACAGACTGACAAGTTACAAGTAATACTCGTGCTACAAAGATTCCAGGCGAGAGGCTTGTAACCATTTGAACTCTCCGTCCTGGCTCTCCTTGGCTGGAGTCTACAGGGCATCGTAACCCTGGGATGTTGGCAATGGGAGACTTGATAATTGATGGTGATAATGATGCCATTGAATGTCAAGGATCGGTGGTTGGACTCTGTCTCGATGTGAACAGTCAATGGCCGGCACTTTGTACATTTAACAGCAGTAGCCACAGTCATTGATGAGGCTGCAGACGACCGTCCCGGGGCCCCGGTGGCCGAGCCGCCACAACCAACCACCACCCGCCTTTGTGTGATGTGACCGCAGTCCTCCCTCACTGACCGCACCTGTCCCAGGGATCCTCAACACCGCACTCGGCTGCATGATGCCGGCCGACAGCCCAGCCCGACCCGACCCCGCCCCGGGCACCTGTCCAACACTGTCCCCGGGATCCAGGGCCCATCCGCGGGACCCCGTCACACCCCACGCCCGGGGCAGCCCGACCCCACCCCCGGGAACACGGTCTCCATCCCCGGACACTGTCGCTCCCCATCCCCGAACCCCGGTTCACAGACTCGGCGCCTCGGCGGGCGGGCGGGCGATCAGAACCGAGCCACCGTCTCTCGCGATCAGACGCCGCGTGTACCTGCCGAGTGCAGCGTGTAAGGGCCGGGTGGAGCCCGGGGTCGAGGTGGAGCCGCTGCCTCCGCTGCCGCCGCCGCCGCTGATCTCTGTTTGTTTTCTTTGCGGACCCTTTAAATTCAAGATGGCGGCCGGCCGGCTCCCAGGCGGCACCGCGGCCCCACTGACGTCACCGCGACGCCCCTTAGTGGGCGGGACGGAAGTGACATCAGAGGGGCTGCTGCTCAAAGATACTTTGCTGCTGGTCAGGTCAGTGAGAAACCCCATCTCATCCCCCCCTCCCTCACCTCCCTCCTCCCCCTCACCCCCCCTCCCCCCTGCACCCTCCCCCTCACCTCACCCCCCCTCCCTCCATTATAAAGGACATTTCCCACCCCGGACACTCCCTGTTTGAACTGTTACCGTCAGGCAGACGGTACAGATCTACAAGGACAAGGACAAACAGACTTAAAAACAGTTTTTACCCCACTGCTATAAAGGCACTAAATGTAGCCGCCAAGGAACGCAGGGGCGATACATACATACATGAAATCGACAGAAGGATGTAGGGCTGGGTGTTTATGCGTGCTATTTTTATGATATTTATTTTAGTTGTTTATCTTTTTAAATATTTTACTTTGTATGTATCGTTAGCTTTTAGAAATGTTTGAATGGTGCACTGACTGGCTGACATTTTACAATTTCGTTGTACATGGTTCATGTTACAATGACAATAAAGAAACTATTCTATTCTATTCTATTCTATCCTCCCCCCTGCACCCGCCCCCCGCCCCCCTCCCCTCCCCTCCATCCTCCCCCCCCCCTCCATCCTCCCCCCCCCTCACACACCAATCTCACTCCCATCCCACACTGGCTCCACATCACCCATCTCCCGACAGCCGCAGCCACCACCCCGTGCTGAATGTCCCTAATTAATCAATTCCCCTCCAAATGAGAGTAATTTAAAGGAGTTGATGGAACGTTTTTTTTAACGTTTTTTTGTTTCCTCTGGGTATGTGAGTACTCAGGAAAATAACAATAAAGATATACAATACAATACAATACAAGGGACGGTTCTGATGAGAAGAGGGATACTGTTCCACAGTCTAGGTGCTGCAACCCCAAAAGCGCGGTCGCCCCTGAGCTTATACCTGGACCGCAGGATAGTCAGTAACCCTGAGGGACCTGAAGGTAGCAAAACAGAATAGTGAAAACTATAGGCTGGTTAGTCTGACTTCAGTGGTTTGTAAGATTTTAGGGTCCATTATAAAGGATGAGGTTATGGAGTATTTAGAAGTTCATGATAAAATAGGCCAAAGTCAGCAAGGTTTTGTGGGGAGGTCTTGCTTGACAAATTGCTGGAATTCTTTGAAGAAGTAAATAGCAGGACAGACAAATGAGAGTCAGTGGATGTTGTTTACCTAGATTCAACTAGGTTTACCTAGTTCAACGAAATAATCCTCCCTGACTGATGGCCACAATTAAAACATTAGTAAGTCATGAGGGCTATTTTAACAAAATAATGTACATTTTGAAGTATATCCAATTGCTGAGAGAATGGAACGGCTGGGCTTGTACACTCTGGAATTTAGAAGGATGAGAGGGAATTTTATTGAAACATATAAGATTGTTAAGGGTTTGGACACGCTAGAGGCAGGAAACATGTTCCCGATGTTGGGGGAGTCCAGAACCAGGGGCCACAGTTAAAGAATAAGGGGTAAGCCATTTAGAACGGAGAAGAGGAAACACTTTTTCTCACAGAGAGTTGTGAGTCTGTGGAATTCTCTGCCACAGAGGGCGGTGGAGGCTGGTTCACTGGATACTTTCAAGAGAGAGCTAGATAGGGCTCTTAAAGATAGCGGAGTCTGGGGATTTGGGAAGAAGGCAGGAACGGGGTACTGATTGGGGATGATCAGCCATGATCACAGTGAATGGCGGTGCTGGCTCGAAGGGCAGAATGGCCTACTCCTGCACCTATTGTCTATTGAAGTTTCTTGGATGCGGCCTTATTAGATTACAGCTAACTTAATGCGGCATTCCAACCTGAAAAGGTTCCCCACCCCTGGCATCGACTATTTTCTAAATGGGGAGAGAATCCATAAATCGGAGGTGCAATGGAACTTGGGAGTGCTGGTGCAGGATTCACAAAAAATCAATAAACAAGTCGAATCGGTAGTAAGAAAGGCAAACGCAATGCTAGCATTTATTTCAAGAGGCTTTATAAGGCTCACATTTGGAGTATTATAAGCAATTTTGGGCACCATGTCTGATGAAGGATGTGCTGGCTCTGGAGATGGTCCAGAGGAGGTTTACGAGAATGATCCCAGGAATGAGTTAACATATGATGAGCATTTGATGGCACTGGGCCTGCACTCACTGGAATATAGAAGGATGAGGGGGACTTCATTAAAACATACCGAATAGTGAAAGACCTAGATCGAGTGGATGTGGAGAGGATGTTTCGACAAGAGTCTAAGACTAGAGGTCATAGCCTCAGAATTATAGGACATTCCTTCAGGGAGATGAGGAGGAATTTCTTTAGTCAGAAGGTGGTGAATCTGTGGAATTATTTGCCACAGAAGGATGTGAAGGCCAAGTCAATGGATATTTTTAAGGTAGAGATATATAGATTCTACATTAGTACGGGTGTCAGGAGTTATGGGGAGAAGGCAGGAGAATGGGGTTAGGAAGGAGAGATAGATCAGCCATGATTGAATGGCGGAGTAGACAATGGGCCGAATTAACTAATTCTGCTCCTATCACATGAGCTTATGGGTAGAACTGTTGAACCTGTAGGTAATGAATGGTTTTCACTCAGGCTTTTGTACTTTCCCAATAATATCAGTGAGATGAGAATCAGGGTGATGTGGGTCTTTGATGATATTAGTTGCCACCTTGAGGCAACGTTCCCAAGATTCCTTGATTTCCAACAGATGGTGGACAAGGGAGAACCCGTGATGGACCAGGCAATGTCTGCCACTTTCTGCATCCTCCTTTGTTCTTCAGTGCTCGAATTTTCACATCCTCTTGGTTTTAATGTACAGACACTATCTGATCTGTGTAAGGGTTATGTTCCGTGAGCTCTCATGTAAGTCAGATTTTATGTAAGCCGGTACCATTCCTTTCGGTTGCCTGGTAGTGTGCCGTGTACATAATAATTGGGATGGGATTAATATGAATAAATCTCAGGGCTTGGACTGCTCACTGTCGATCCATGGCAATTCTTGATTTCTTGATCCGTGGCAATTCCCGTTCCGTCCAATGATGTTGCCATCCTACTGCCTGTGAGTGGATGAATCCCAGTCATTTGTCCAAACATTCACGGCGTGTGGATGGACCCTGATTCTGGGCTGGTGACATGGTGAGTGATTGGATGGACCCTGATTCTGGGCTGGTGACATGGTGAGTGGGTGGATGAACCCTGACACTGGTCAGTACATGTCTGAGTTTAATCGGATTCAGAGGGAATGGACCCGTGTGAGCCTGTGAGCCCTCTAGTGGACGATTGTGGAGTTGCAGGACTGTTGAACTCAACCGGCTCATCACACGGCTCATCACTTGTTCAGTTGTTGCTTTTCCAGCAGGTCCCACCAGAGGCTAAATTGCAAGTCGCGTTTCGTAAGTGGTGGAAGAGGAAAGAGAGTTTGGAAATGCTTTTGAGTTTAAAGTACTATCGTTTTTTCTTCTTTGGAGTTTGTAATTTTTAGTCTGCAGTGAGCACAGGATGGGAAAGACACCAAGATTCGCAGATGTTTCTCTGTCTCCCCTGTTGTCAGTCAGGGTAAGGTGTGCCCGTGTGCAGTCTGTCCCTCAGTGATGGCACCCTCTATAATCTGCCCCCTCAGCACGCTGTGAGTGTTTGCATGTCGAGCAAGTGTTCTTTAGGTTAGTTTAGTGATACAGCTGGAAACATAAACTGGAAACGTAAATTGATTGCACTAGGGGACGGAGCACCAATTTATTTATGTCAGAACAAGTTTATGTACGTGGCCTATTGTGTAAGTCAGGGAATGTCTGCATGTATAAAAGCTTTGGGATTCTTTTCAATCTGACTTGCCAAACTTGTATTTGATGGTAGGCTGTTCTGGAAGGTTAGATCACATAGAGAATAGCTGACAGTATAGAGAATTGGCTTGGTAAAAGGAAGCAGAGGGTGATGGTGGAAGGTTGTTTGGAACTGAAGGCCTGTGACTGGTGGTGTCTCAGGTGTCAGTACTGAGTCCATTGCTGTTTGTGGTTTATATCAACACCACAGACTCAGGAACAGTATTGTCCCTTCTCTTATCAGGCTTCTGAATGGTCCTTCAATAAGCTATGGTACTGTCCGATTCGCCACTACCCGATTGAAGATATTGGACTCTATTCTGCACTCTATATCGTCCCTTTTTCTCTACCTATTGTACTTGCACGTGAGTTCAGCTTGATTGTATTTAGGAACAGTATTCCTAGGTTCCACCAAGGTGCAATACAGAACGCGATAGGAGATCCTATTTCCCTGTGGCTATCAAACTGTACAACCCTTCTGTCGTGGGGTAGACTGACTCTCCCTCCCCCCCCCTCCCCCCTTTCCCCCCCTCCCTCCCCCCTTCCATCCAATCTTTGCACATCCCCAATCCTTTCCACTCGTCACTTTAATTTCATGTTTCATGTATCTTGTGTTTTCTGATTGTTGGCAGACCAATTTTCTCCTGTGGTAAATAAAGTTCTATCGTATCGTATTTTAATTGGAAAACTTGAAAAACAAAGCTAGTAATTTGGCACTAGTGACAATAATAAACATAAAGTGCTGGAGGAACTCACCTGCAGAGGCAGCCTTTATGTAGGACTAGACTAAGTGGGTCCCAGCTTCACACTGGAGGGCTGGTCCCCCAACGCAATCAGCGTGACCTCTGAACTTACCGGAAATTACGCAATCAGCGCGACCTGTCCACTAAGCGGAAGTCACGAAATGAGTGGGACTTGGACTAAACACAGTCGGACCTAATAAAGCATTTATTCCTTCCAAACACAATCGGACCTAATAAAGCATTTATTCCTTCCAAACACAGTCGGACCTAATAAAGCATCAGTCTGAAGAAGGGTTTCGGCCCAAAATGTTGCCTATTTCCTTCGCTCCATAGATGCTGCTGCACCCGCTGAGTTTCTCCAGCACTTTTGTCTACCTTCGATTTAAAGCATCTGCAGTTCCTTCTTAAACACTAATAAAGCATTTATTCCTTCCAAACACAGTCGGACCTAATAAAGCATTTATTCCTTCCAAACACAGTCGGACCTAATAAAGCATTTATTCCTTCCAAACACAGTCGGACCTAATAAAGTATTGCAATTTCAAGCACAGGCAGAGCAGCAGGCCAAACAACTCATGGCATTGTCATTAAGGGCTAACAAATCATTTATTACAAGTACATTTCAGACTCACAGTTCAGTTGACTCAGCTTAGAATGACAGCCGTGGCCTCTCCCTCGCGATCTTGCTGAGTGACTGACTCACGTCCAGGCATTCGGGGTTTTATAGTCCTGACCTCCCCCGGAAGGGGCGTTACCTTCATCACGGTGATTGGCAGGCGAGAGGACCAATCAGCTGAACTCAAGGTTTTTTAAATACTCATAACTTATTTATTTTTCATCGATGGGAAAAATCCTCGGGGCTGCCTCAGCGGAGGAGGAGGACTGGGTAAGATGGCCAAAAATCACAGCGATATAGGGGAGAGTTTTTTCTAAAATCAATATACAGCACAGACAGGAAGTGGTCAAGATGAGACTTAATTATATAGATATGGACAGATAACACTTTGGGTTGCGACCCTTCTGAGTCCTATTTCCCTCCGCTACCTGACCCGCTGAGATCCTCCAGCACTTTGTGTTTTGCTGAATATTGCAGTACCTGCAGTTCCTTGCGTCCCCTCTTGCTGATGTTGTGCCTCTCCTGTCTCTCCGCAGGCCTGAGTTGCTGCTGACTCTCCTGCCGTCACCATGGTTCTAGCTGGGCTTGTGCGGGGACTGGCCGGCCTGGCTGTGTCTCCGGCGCCCTGCCTGGGCCTGGGCCTGGGGCGCCTGCCCAGGGCAGCACTCAGCTGGCTGGGGTCCCCGGCCCTGGCTGTCGCCTCCCTGCAGTCAGAGCGAGGGCTGCACGGCTCGGCCAGCCTGAGCAACAACAGATGCGACTGGAAGCAGCGCAGCAAGTACACCATCCGGCCTATCGGCATGAAGAAGACCGGCGGGCGGGACCACACCGGTACGTGGCACAGGGAGGCTGCAGCCATCAACGGGGGTGCAGACCCACCGCAGGACCCCTCTCACTGTGGTCAAACTAAATTCCCAACTCCCGGGTCCCTTCCCCTCGCCCCCACCTCCTCCTTCTTTCTCCTTCCTCAACCCTGTCCTTTCTCCTTCTTCCCCTCCCCCCCTCCCCTCCCTGGTCCCTTCCACCCTCTCCTTGGACCCCCCCCCTTCTTTCTCTGACCCTTCTCTTCCCTCTCCCCTATCTGGATCCCCCCCCCCCCCCCACAGTCCCCTAACCTCTCGTGGGTTGCTTCTTCCCCCCCCTCCTCTCACAGGTCCTTATCCCCCCCTCCTCTTTCCTGGGACCATCCGAGAGGGGTGTGGAAGAGTTGCCGCCAATGATGGAAATGGGTTTTAGGAACTAGGGGTTCTCTAAGGTCCGTGAGGCTGAGGTTGGGAAGGTAGGGGGGGGGGGGGTTATTTATGTGCAGTCATGCCCATGTAAGAGTACAAGAATGCATAACTTGTTTATTGTGTATTTATAATATCGTTTATGGTGTATTATATGTCATAGCTGCTTTCTTGCATATCTCTCTCTCTATCTGTGATTGGCTGCAGCCATCGTCTGCTTCGGTGAGGGAAGCAGGCCGATGATTGATCAAAAGGCCCCTCGGACACTGTGTCTGATTGGCCGCCGAGTGACCAGCGAATTATGTGATTGGACACAATGCCCTTGGAGACAGCGACTGATTGGACGGGAGGAAACTGATTTGTTGATTGGACGGGAATTTTAAGGGAAGCTGGTCGGTGATTGGACATAGAAACATAGAAAATAGGTGCAGGAGTAGGCCATTCGGCCCTTCGAGCCTGCACCGCCATTCAATATCATGGCTGATCATCCAACTCAGTATCCTGTACCTGCCTTCTCTCCATACCCTCTGATCCCTTTAGCCACAAGGGCCACATATAACTCCCTCTTAAATATAGCCAATGAACTGGCCTCAACTACCTTCTGCGGGAGAGAATTCCACAGATTCACCACTCTCTGTGTGAAAAAAGTTTTCCTCATCTCGGTCCTAAAAGATTTCCCCTTTATCCTTAAACTGTGACCGCTTGTTCTGGACTTCCCCAACATCGGGAACAATCTTCCTGCATCTAGCTTGTCCAACCCCTTAAGAATTTTATAAGTTTCTATAAGATCCCCTCTCAATCTCCTAAATTCTAGAGAGTATAAACCAAGTCTATCCAGTCTTTCTTCATAAGACAGTCCTGACATCCCAGGAATCAGTCTGGTGAACCTTCTCTGCACTCCCTCTATGGCAATAATGTCCTTCCTCAGATTTGGAGACCAAAACTGTACGCAATACTCCAGGTGTGGTCTCACCAAGACCCTGCACAACTGTAGTAGAACCTCCCTGCTCCTATACTCAAATCCTTTTGCTATGAAAGCTAACATACCATTCGCTTTCTTCACTGCCTGCTGCACCTGCATGCCTACTTTCAATGACTGGTGTACCATGACACCCAGGTCTCGCTGCATCTCCCCTTTTCCTAGTCGGCCACCATTTAGATAATAGTCTGCTTTCCTGTTTTTGCCACCAAAATGGATAACCTCACATTTATCCACATTATACTGCATCTGCCAAACATTTGCCCACTCACCCAGCCTATCCAAGTCACCTTGCAGTCTCCTAGCATCCTCCTCACAGCTAACACTGCCCCCCAGCTTAGTGTCATCCGCAAACTTGGAGATATTGCCTTCAATTCCCTCATCCAGATCATTAATATATATTGTAAATAGCTGGGGTCCCAGCACTGAGCCTTGCGGTACCCCACCAGTCACTGCCCGCCATTGTGAAAAGGACCCGTTTACTCCTACTCTTTGCTTCCTGTTTGCCAGCCAGTTCTCTATCCACATCAATACTGAACCCCCAATGCCGTGTGCTTTAAGTTTGTATACTAATCTCTTATGTGGGACCTTGTCGAAAGCCTTCTGGAAGTCCAGATACACCACATCCACTGGTTCTCCCCTATCCACGCTACTAGTTACATCCTCGAAAAATTCTATAAGATTCGTCAGACATGATTTACCCTTCATAAATCCATGCTGACATAACCCCCTTAGAGACAGCAGTTGATTGGCCGCCAAATAATCGGGCACAAAAAATTGAAAATAGGAAAACAATAAAATCGGAATTCCGATTTAAATAATATCATGCCTGATCTGCAGCAAAAATGCTAGTATCCGCTCTAGTATCTTTGATCTGCAGTTCCTTCCTATTGAAGAAGAACCCTGGCCCGAAACAACTCCTAATCCATTCCCTCCACAGATGCCGCCTAGCCCGCTGAGTTCCTGCAGCACTCTGTGTTTTTAACTCTTGAAATTGAAGTTAGACATAAAGCTGGAGTAACCCAGCGGGTCAGGCAGCGACTCTGGAGAGAAGACCCTTCTTCAGACTGAACAGAACTCTTGTCGGTGAGGGTACTTGTGATTGTCTGCAGAAGGGTCTCGACCCGAAATGCCACCCACTCCCCAGAGCCGCCGCCCGTCCCGCTGAGCCACCCCAGCACCCCTGTGTCCACCTTCAACTCCAGAGCCAAACAAAAAACACAGAGTGCTGGAGGAACTCAGCGGGCCAGGCGGCACCCGTAGAGGGAACGGACCAGGAGCCGCCACGGGCCAGGGTTCCCCCCACCCGTCCCCCCCAACAGGAAGGAACCGCAGATGCAGCCGTCCCCTCAAAACGCTAAATGATTCTGGGAATGCCGAGGCGAGAGGGTGAGAGAGAGGGAGTGAGAGAGCGAGAGAGATCCAAAGGGCAGATTCGGATCCCAACTACGCATCGCTGAGACCTCGCCAGAGGTTTCAAACCTACGGACCCCTCCAGTTCGAGCCACATGGACCAAGATACCACGTTGTAAACAAACACGTTCGCTACTTTGACTGGAAGTTCGCGTTCCGCCACAGTCCCGTCAGCGGTTTACAGCTGTTTGATATCTGCTTCAGGAAGGAGCAGGTGGTCTACGAGTTGAGCGTCCAGGAGGTGAACTCCGTTTATGGTGGAGAGACGCCAGGTCTGATGAGGGCCAAGTTCTTAGACAGTCATTATGGAATTGGGAAAAGTTCCAATGAGCTGGTGAAAGACGTGGACTGCCCTTACAGCCCTTACTGTGCCTTTCCTCCACACTCTCCATCTCATGGAGAGTGGAAACCAAAGATCTTATTGCGGAGCAAGATAGTCCACTCGACGAAAAAGCCATAGTAGGGTCATGGGTAATCTTCAGCACCATTTCCGTAACCGCCTTCCGTCTCTGCTCTAGTATCTTTGCTTTGGTCATGGCTTCTTCATGCACAAATCAGCTGCAGGTGATCATTTTGATCATTTTTCAGCTGCAGGTGATCATTTTGATATTCCTGCCTAGTCCTCCTTCTTAACTTTGAACATACAGAATATTGCCATTTGGAAGGATCTCCAGAACATCCTGCACCCACTCAAGCCATCCCCCCCCCCCCCCCCCCCCCCCCCCCCTTCGAGCCTGCAACCGCCATTCATATCATGGCTGATCATCCAACTCAGTATCCTGTACCTGCCTTCTCTCCATACCCCCGATCCCTTTAGCCACAAGGGCCCATATAACTCCCTCTTAAAGATAGCCAATGACTGGCCTCAACTACCTTCTGCGGGAGAGAATCCAGTTCAACACTTTTGGTGAGCCCCTGTTTGTAAACGTTGCTCCAACCCCTGGCCCGGCCCTCCCTGTATTATTCACCGCGTCTCCCCGGGAAGAGAGGAGTGGAGCCGGGGCTGCGTGCGTGAAGCACGGCGACTGGAGGGGCGGGAGCACTGCCCCGGGACCGTGAGGAAAGTACCCACCTCCCCCATCTCCATTCCCCCTCACAGCCCCTCCCCGTCTATCCCTTTCTTCCCCCTCCACCCCTCTACTCTCTCTCCACCCCTCTCTCCCCCCTCCACCTGGGGTAGATCTACCTGAGCCGAGAGTAGATTACTCTGGCACGGGGCCCCCTTAGGTGCGGGGCCCAATTGGTCCAATCGGTTTAAGGCCGGCCCTGCCCCCCCCCCCCCCCCCCCCCCCGACACGGACACGGAGTGATCGCCGGCCCCCCTTTTTTTTGTTAAACATCTATTTCCTTCGAGGGTTTTATTTTTAATTTCCCCCTTACCATTTCCGTACTTTTTCGATAGCTGCCATGACCCGTTTGATGTTATCCTTCGCCCTGCTCCTGGTCTCGGCCCGCACTGATCTGCCGGACATGCTGTGTGTGTGTTTGTTTGGCGGAATCTTAGGGGAGAAGCGCCGGCACCAAGAGCGAGCGAACGCGCGGACAGACGGACGAAAGCAACGATCATAGAGCGGAATATGTGACATTTTGGGTCGAGACCCTTCTTCAGACTGACAGTCAAGGGAAAGGGAAACGGGAGATATAGGCATATCTTCCATTCATTTGTCCTTAGTACCGTCTATATCTCTTGTTCCTCTTTCCCCTGACTCAGTCTGAAGAAGGGTCTCGACCCGAAATGTCATCTGTTCCGCTCCATCAACGTTGCTTTCGTCTGTCTGTCCGCTCGTTCGCTCGCCTTTGGATTAAGTAGCGCAGGATAAAGTTGCGAATTCACGCACAGGATGCAAACTGGAAACTGAAAAGTAGGGGAACGCCGCCCCCCCTGCGTACCCCCCCCCCACCCCCACATTTCCATCACTGGTTGCCGCACCACGGAGGTATATGGCTGGTTGTGACTAGGGCTATGGCTGGTTGGTGATCGATAGCTGCGACAGACAGAAGGTCTGTGGGGTGAATGTTGGTCGGGAGGGGGAACCTCTCCCTGTTGATGGTTTCCCCTGCCACCCACCACCATGCTGGTGATTGGGATGTATGTACCTCCCCCTGTTGATGGCTCCCAGAGGGTGCGGGTGTGCGGAGATGGGCTGATGGACGACTGAGCCGGCTCTGGCCGTGTGTTGCAGGGAGGGTGCGGGTGTGCGGCATCGGCGGCGGACACAAGCAGCGCTACCGCATGATCGACTTCCAGCGGCTGCGCTTCCAGCCCGGCGCCCAGGGGCAGGGCTTCGAGGAGAAGGTGCTGGAGGTTCGCTACGACCCCTGCAGGTTAGTCCGGCAATGGGTCGGAGGGGGCAGAGGCGGGACGAGCGGATTCGGTGTGGAGGCAGATGGGATAGGTGGGGTACGGGCTGGGAGAGGGAAGAGGGCGCAGGAGTGGGTGTGATGCATGTGAGTCTGGGGGGCGGGTACAGTGGGGAGGGGGCAGCGGGTCATGATCCTGACGACGTGGGGGGGGGGGGGCACACACTCATGACTGATGGGTGGGTTGGGACATGATGAAGGGGGTGGGTGTCAATGGGACGGTCTGGTTGGGTGGTGGGGGTAGGGACAGTGTTGAGGTGGGACAGACTTTGAGAGGAGGGAAAAACAGTGTTGCGGGGAGGTGACAGACTGCTGGGGGAGAGGGAGGTGACAAGGGGAGGTGAGGGTGGTGGGGCAACAGATTGTAGGGGCAGGTGGTGAGCGGTAGGGGTGGTGGGCTGTAGGGGGCAGAGGGGTGGAGGTTGGGCTGTGGGGGCAGGGATGAGCTGTAGGGGGCAGAGGGGTGGTCTGTAGGGGCGGGGGTGGTCTGTAGGGCTGGGGGGTTGTCAGTCAGGGCGGGGGGGTGGTCAGTCGGGGTGGGGGGTGGTCAGTCGGGGCGGGGGTGGTGGCAGTGGTTGCTGCCCCGGCTTCCCACCGGGTGAGGGACTGGATGGTGACGTGCAGTGTGTGGACAGGTCGGCGGACATCGCCCTGCTGGCCGGCGGGACCCGCAAGCGTTGGATCATTGCCACGGAGAACATGCAGACCGGCCAGGTGCTGAAGACCTCGGGCCACATCGGCAGAATGGCCGGTGAGTGTTCCCCCCCCCCCCCCCCCTCGGTCACAGGGGCACCTGGAGTGGGCTGGCCGGCTGGGCTTGTACCTGGTGAGGCCTAGTGGGCAACAGGAGCTGCAACAGGAGAGGCAAAGACCAGCCCTTGGTGGAGCTCGGAGGGGGGAGGGGGTGTACTAGCGAGAGGGGGAGGGGTGGAGAAGGTCACTGCTGGGGGGAGTTGGTCACAGCCCGACCGCTGTCTCAGAGCAGGTACGAGGGGAGAGTGACCTGGTATTGGGAGCGAGCTGGGGGAGAGTAGGGTTATCGTGCACAGGGAGGATGTGGGGAGGGAAGGGCTGGACACTCCTGTGGGGTGGGGAGGGAAAGTGTAGCTGGGTTGAGATTGGGTTGGCGGAGGAGAGGCTGGAGAGAGTGGTTGGGGTTGGTACGGTGGTGGGATGAGGGGGTTGACCGGATGCTGATGTTCCCGTAGTGTCGGCCCGGGAGGGGGATGCCCACCCACTGGGGGCGCTTCCCGTGGGAACGCTGGTCAACAGCCTGGAGGTGCAGCCGGGACGTGGAGCACAGTACATCCGAGCGGCAGGTCAGAATCCCTCACTGGACCCCCGCCTCACCGACCCGACACCACACCACCCCCACTGACTGGGCCAACCCCACCCGAGAAACCACCCCGCACCGACTTGACCACCCCCGGCCTCCGACCAAAATCCCTTAACACCCACCCCCCGCATCAGACCAGACCCCTTTGTCACTTATTCACCCGGTCCCCTTCCCCACCCTGCACTCTGGCCCCACACCCCACAGAACCTCAACCTCATCCCTGCCTCGCTCACCCACCCCCACCCCCACCTGAGTTCCACTGACAGCCTTTTTCTCTCTCTCTCTCTCTCTCTCTCTCTCTCTCTCTCTCTCTCTCTCTCTATCTCACAGGCACCTGTGGGCTGTTACTAAGGAAGGTGAATGGTACCGCCATTGTCCAGCTGCCCTCCAAGCGCCAGGTTCAGGTAAATCCTCCCCGAGCTCTCTCTCCTTCATCTATCCCCCTCTCACCCCTGCTCTCTCACGCTCCCCCTACTATTCTCTCCCCCTCACTCTCTCGCTCCTCCCTCCTCGCTCTCTCATGATCCCCCTCTTCCCCACTCTCTCACACGTTCCCTTCCCCCTGCTCTCTCTCCCTCCCCTGCTCTCACACTCCAACTCTCCCTCCCTCATCCCTACACTCTCATGCTCCCCCCTTTTCTCTCTCTTTCCCCCCCTCTCTCTCTCTTGTTCCCTCCCTCTCACTCCCTTGCTCTCCTCTCTCTCCCACTCTCTAACGCTCCCATCCCCTCCCCCCCCCCCCCCCCAACTCTCTTTCACTCCCCCTTGCCCCCCTTCTCATACCCTTTCCCTCTCCCCGTTAGGTGCTGGAGTCGTGCGTGGCCACGGTGGGCCGGGTCTCTAACGTTGGCCACAACAAGCGAGTGTTGGGGAAGGCGGGCTGCAACCGCTGGCTGGGCCGGCGGCCGAGCAGTGGCCTGTGGCAGCGGAAGGGGGGTTGGGCAGGGAGGAAGATCCGGCCCATCGCCTCCATGAAGAGCTACGTACAGCGACCCTCACGAGCCCCCGCCGGCTGAGAGGACACAAAATAAACAGCATCACAAGGAGGCCGTCTGACTCTGGGTTCCTGAGTGGGCTGGGAGTGGGGGGGAGGGGGGGGCTGGGCTGGCGTGAGGGGGGCGTGATCTGGGGGGGTGGGTGTGAGGGTCAGCTCAGGTGGCGTGTTGGGGCTGGCTCAGGGGTGGGGGTCCGGGCCATAGGGAGTGGGGGCTGGAGGGGGATGTGCAGGGGGTGGGGGTGAGAGGTGGAATCAGGGCTCTGTAGGATGGGCACAAAGTGCTAGAGTAACTCGGCAGGGCAGGCAGCATCCCTGGAGAAAAGGAATAGGTGAGGTTTAGGGTCGAGACGTTTCTTCCGACTAATAGTCAGGTACTCTTGATCTATTTGGTATATTGCTTCTTGTACACTAGAATGAGGCCAGCCTTGGGACTGCGCAGTTCTGGGGCAGGGTCTGACTTGCGAGCCTTGTTCTGAGGGTGTGTGAGACTAGATTGGGGGATGAAGTGGGGCCGGGACGGTGGGTAAGAATGGGGCAGTGGGCTAGGTCCAAGCCCAGCTGTGCAGGCTCCAGTTAATGGAAACGTTTGGAGCTCACAGTGACAGCTTCCACCAATTCACACTACAGCTTGGGCAGCGGGCAAGGAATCAGAGCCTGGCTGCCCTCCCCCTTTCCCCCACCCAACCCTTCATCCATAATGCTTCCTTACTGCCACCTCCCCACCAGCCTCTCCCAGTCCCCGTACCAGTCACCCGGAATCGCACACACACAGGGAACAGGTCAAATACTTTACTAAAATGCCTGTATACTACATTCACCACCCCACCCTCAATCAATCATCTTTGTCACCTCCTCAAAATGCAGTTGTACAGGGTCTTGGTGAGACCACACCTGGAGTATTGCGTACAGTTTTGGTCTCATAATCTGAGAAAAGACATTCTTGCCATAGAGGGAGTACAGAGAAGGTTCACCAGACTGATCCCTGGGATGTCATGACTTTCATATGAAGAAAGACTGGATAGACTCGGTGTGTACACGCTAGAATTTAGAAGATTGAGGGGGGATCTTATAGAAACTTACAAAATTCTTAAGGGGTTGGACAGGCTAGATGCAGGAAGATTGTTCCCGATGTTGGGGAAGTCCAGAACATGGGGTCACAGTTTAAGGATAAGGGGGAAATCTTTTAGGACCGAGATGAGAAAAACATTTTTCACACAGAGAGTGATGAATCTCTGGAATTCTCTGCCACAGAAGGTAGTTGAGGCCAGTTCATTGGCTATATTTAAGAGGGAGTTAGATGTGGCCCTTGTGGCTAAATGGATCAGGGGGTATGGAGAGAAGGCAGGTACAGGATACTGAGTTGGATGATCAGCCATGATCATATTGAATGGTGGTGCAGGCTCGAAGGGCCGAATGGCCTACTCCTGCACCTAATTTCTATGTTTCTAAATACTTTGATCAAGTTAATAAGACGTGACCTACCACATACAATGACATGCCGACTGTCCCTAACTGGCCCATTCCCTTCCAAATGGGAGTAAATCCTATCCTAAGGAATCCTCTCCAATAGCTTCCCGACCGCTGTAATGAGGCTCACTGGCCTAAAATTCCCTGGATTCTCTCAACCTATGTAGTTTCGGTTGCCCAACTAGTGGAAGGATGCCATTAAGTCAGAAAGGGTGTGAAAGAGATTCACCAGGATGCTACCTGTGTTTGCAGGCTTAAATTATAGGGAGAGGCTGGTTCTCTTCTTTGGAGCCTAGGAGACTAAGGTGCATCCTTATTCACATGTACAAGATGATGAGGGGCATGGATAAAGTCAATGCTCACTGTCATTTTCCGATGTTGAAAATTCTAAAACTAGAGGGACAACTTTTGGTGCAACTCCTTCCAATAGATTTTTTCACACGGAACATATTCCCTCCCATTTTGACGAAAACATCACTCAAAACTGGTCACTGATTTCATGCACTTCCCTAATAGGACCAGCCTGCACAGTGGAACAGGGTATAAGAACAGGGTTACAGCCAACAGTTGGCTCAAATAATTTAACTAAGAATGCATAGTAATAGTCAAAATGGTCTCCTAATGAAAGTCATAGTCCTGGAGCTGTACAGATGGAAACAGGCCATCTAGTCCACCTTATTCATACTGGCCTTGTTCCATTTGTCTGCATTTGGTCCACATCCTACCCACATATCTATTGAAATGTCTTTTAAAATCCATAATTGTATCCGATTCTAAAGCTTCCTCTGAAAGTTCATTCCACATACACACTACCCTCCGAGTACGTATTATACCAACATCTGGATTGTGGAGAATCGGGAGGACTGGAAAACCGCAAGGCTATCATCCCTCCTGAAGATAGGGAGAGAACCACTGGCTGGTATTCTGACATTGGAATAACGCTGCTCAGCGGACATAGAAAATGATCAGACAATTGAGCAGAGTGAGAATGATTTCATCAAAGTGAAACTCCGTTTGAAAAATTTGTCGGAGTTCTTTGTGGACGAAACAAACAGGGTTGATAAAAGAGGAATCAGTAGATGTAGTGACCGATTTTCAATTAGTTGCAGTTGTATAAAACATAACTACTTTGCGTTGGAACACCAAATTAGACTGCAGCAGGTAGCTTTCTTTTTGATACACTTTGAAATAACTTTTCAGGAAAAGGTTTTACAATAAAATAAAAGTTTACAATCAATTCAGGAGCATTAAATACAAGAAAGTTTTCTACAAGTTCTTCCAAAGTTTCTTTTAGTTAGTGGCAGTTGAATGAAACGTAGCTATGAATTGGAAACACCAAATTGAACTTTACAGCGTAGATTTATTTTTGATGCACTTTGCAATAACCTTTCAGGGTAATGTTTTGCAATCAATAGACATTTCTTTTTTTTAAATCAAAATCTTTTTATTTAGTTTTCAAGACCGGGTAATGTTTTGCAATCAATAGACATTTCTAATCGATTCAGGTACATGACATCCAAAGAGTGGTGGTTTACATCAAGTTATTTCAAAATTATTTTTAGTTTGTGGCAGTGAAACGAAACAACTACTCTGTAATGGAAACTCCTAATTAGACTGCAGCAAGTAGGTCTTTTCAGGATATGATTTTACGATCAAATAAACGTTTCCAAATCAATTCAGGAATATTACATATGTAAAGTGGTTTACAACAAGGTATTTTGAAATTATTTTTACTTAGTGGCAGTTGTTTGGAAAATTAAATATTCTGCACTGGATACCCCAGATTTCTTCTCAAGCTTCCCGTAGTGTCCTTGAATATATCTCTTCAGACCTGTGAGATTTATCTACCTTCATATGCCTTAGGACGTTCAGCACCTCCTCGACCATAAAACTGACTGTACTTGGGACAACTAAGGGACGCGTTTTGAGAACAGTCAGTTTGATGGTCGAGGAGGTGCTGAACATCCTAAGGCATATGAAGGTAGATAAATCTCGCAGGCCAGATTGGATATTTGAAGACAGTGTGGAAACCTGGGCTGAATGGCCTAATTCTGCTTCATGTTATGAACATGAAGATACGTTCAAGACAGGTGCCTTTGGAAAAGTATCAACCTGCTTCTCTGTGGGTGAGGGGCGAGGGGGTTGGGATAGGACTGGTGGAGGGGAGGGGGGGCAGGTAGAGTATAGGAGAGAGGAAATATTGTTCAAAGAAACTTGTAGAAAGGGGATGAGAGGAACAGTGTACTTTCCCTTTAATTTTCATTTGATTCAATCTCTACTGGCAAGAGCCGATTTGTGAATGTAGATTCATGTGTGCATGAAGCACACAATTTTAAATTTAATATTGGATTTTTTTTGGCAATTTCATCCGACCGTCCAGTGGAGCCTCACTCCAGCTGGAAGCAGCGTGTTGCAGTGTTGAAGCTAAACCTTTTCAATTAAGCCAGCCTGAATTAATCACTTTCTTTTAAATGCCAATAAAATCCCAGCTTGCTGCAGGATCTTTTCGAGAGAGAGAGAGAGAGAAATAACCACCGAGTCTATAAGTAGAGTTAGCTGTTCAGCACACAACCAACCCACAGCACTGCAGAATGAACAGCACCTATATTCCATTCAATCCTCAAATTTTCATTAAAGGGGATATTTATTTGGCAAGATAATCCATTTGTGGGTCAGCCCTGCAGATGGAAGCAGCCTTCTGCTGAGGTATGAGACGGTTTTTAACCTTGTTTCCAAAGGGGAGGAAACAAAAATCTTTCTCTGTATGCAGTATAAGCATTTACGTCTGTCTGTGTGTCTGCACGTGGACTTAAAGCTGCAACTTAGCTTTCACAAATAAAACGAATGGTTTGTGATTCAAATAATCCAGTGAGATACAACAGCTCTCTGTGTTGGAAGAGAGCTATGGCAAAAAATAAAATGTGAATAACAGAGAAATAAATCATCGGCAGAGAGGGGGGAGAGAAATGAAAGCAACATAACTTTGTCACTGTTATCTGACATGGAATCTGTTTGGTGAAGCTGGCCTTCAGTCAAAAGATTCACAGCGACTGAACATTTGGTGGTTTGGAAATTTGCAAGTCTTAAGGGCTTTGAAAACTGTCAGTGCTGCACCTTTGCAAGAAGTGACGTATGTGTGTGTGACATGGTATAAGTGAAATATTAGTATTGTTACATCGTACCTCCATCAAAGTAAAACAGAATCCCTCGATATTTAATTCAATCTGATGATTGCCCGGATGAAATATACTGCAGCAGTCTTTTACTCGGTAATTCAGGGGCACAGCCTTGCATTGGAACTGAGCATTGGAGAAAATAATTCAGATTTACTGAGTTAGAATTTCTATCTGGTGTCGAGCATGTCCCACTGTCAACGTCTGACTGGTGATTCTGGTGGCAGTGTACGAAAGAACCCTAACCTGGCAACGTATCAATCTGTAGCACGGAACCGACATGTGAAGCAGGCAAATTCATCATCTTTGCAGTCAACATTGTATCGGGAAACAATCTCCGAATAGGAGTCGGGCAATGTTACGGGAATAGGGAGGTTGCACGGCAGTCAAGGTCACAACCCGTGACCCGTACTGTTGCCACGCAACGCCTTCTGGAGTACAAGCGGTGAACTACAGGTAAACACTTACAGTGCAGTAGGCCTATCTTCTGTCCCAGCATCCGTTCAATTGTCGCGGTATGTTTCCAATCTAGCAAAAAAATGGGTTTGCTCAGATTGTAGGCTCCTCCCAAAATCAAAAAGAAAAGTTCCCAAAAAGAAATTAACTGCAAGTGTTGTGCTGAACATGTTTCTCATAAATACCAAATCTAGCATTTGTATACCACGTTAGCCTTGCACTGCATTAAACTACATATTAAGACATTTTATGGTCATTTTAACACAACAGTCTATTTTTCAAATTTAATTTTAATGTTAAAGATTTTGAAGTGCACTTTAACTTCTGTGTTTGTTATTCAATGATTTAACAATTATTTGCAATTTCATCCATAATAAATGCTGATGAGCCAAGTAACTTTTTTGAAAGTTTTTATTGTTCGGATATGCCCCATACGAAAACACAGCTATCTGCACCTACTATGCGACTATCGATTCATTTAAGTTGAAAAGTGCACAACAGATCCTTGCAATTTTATTAATTTTGGGTACTTGGCTTTCAGAGTTGGTCATCATGTACTCCAGTGGTACAGTATGACTTAGAATTAGGTATTTTTGCCTGATATCACCAATCACACGCTCTACATGAATGCGTAAATGTGCTAATTCACGAGTTTTTTCCACATCCAGCGCAGATAGTTGTGTTTTTTCTCTTGTAAATGCAGGAATTTCTGCTTCACAATTGTAAAATCCGGCATCATCTTTTATGTCAAAACCGTGATCAGCTAAAATGACATCTCCAGGGAGTAGGTTGTCAAAAAAGTTAGATGAAAGTGTAATTGTTTTATCTGTGCCTCTGCCCCCCCCCCCACCCCCATGCCGCAGATAAAAATGAAATAGCACCATATGGTGTTATGTCCAATTAACAGCTAACAATTATGCATTCCACTTGAGAATCATGGGCAATTTTAAAATTTTACAGCCAGATTTATCACTTCTAAAACTTTTTAGATACCAATGGAACCAAGAAAAAACACAAAGAATGCCTTTCTGTTGATGAAATGCAGTGAGCAATCGCGATAATTCCCAATATTTTCAATGTTGATATCTGCACGGCCAATGCTCGCCAACCACTTTAGCTGTTGTTGTCCCTTCACCTCTCGCTTCTATCTACCATCATTTCTCCTCACTTTTGGGATTCTGAAGTCGGATAAATATTTCTCACGGTTACCCCTATTTCCACAATTTTTTACAGTGCAAAAATGGACCATAATGGCGTTTTTAACAGATAAGAAAGTACGTGTTTCGTGTGTTACTAGTGTATGCCGGAAGCTGCCTTGTACTCCAGAAGGATCGAGCTACTCCGTGCGTCACGCCTTTGACATTATGACCTTACGTGCAACCTCCCTACAGAGCTGATACAAGGTAGTTTTTAAAGAAAGAACTGCAGATGCTGGAAAAATCAAAGGTAGACAAAAATGCAGGAGAAATGCAGCGGGTGAGGCAACATCTATGGAGCGAAGGAATAGGCGACGTTTCGGGTTGAGACCCTTCTTCAGACCGCTGATTACACTGCCAGAGGCATTCGGGTCAGGTTTCCTAAAATGATGGAAGTCGGGTCAGGTTTCCTAAAATGGCGGATGTTCCACTCCATTGTGTACTACATGTCAGTCCATTGGATTTTGCAGGAGTGGACCATCTTGCTCCGCTCTATGATCTATGCTTCAGACTGATGTCCGGGGGGAGGGGGGGCAGGAAAAAGAAAGGAAGAGACGGAGACAGTAGGCTATGGGAGAGCTGGGAAGGGGAGGGGAAGGAGGGAGAAAGCAAGGACTACCTGAAAATGGAGCAGTCAATGTTCATACCGCTGGGGTGTAAACTACCCAAGCGAAGTATGAGGTATTGTTCCTCCAACCCCACCCACTCTATCCCAGTCAGAACCTTTCTCCCCGAGTAGAATTGCCAAAGACTAGAGGGCATAGCTTTTGAGAGGGGCAAAGTTTAAAGGAAATGTTTTGTTTAAATACATGGGAGTGGTGGGAGCCTGGAACATGCTGCCGGGAGTGGTTGTGGAGACAGATACAACAGTGGCATCCAAGAGACCTTTGGATATGGACCATGCGCAGGCTGAGAAGATGCATTTAGCTTGGCATTACGTTGGCGCAGCGGTAAAGTTGCTGCCTTACAGCGAATGCAGCGCCGGAGACCCGGGTTCGATCCCGACTACGGGTGCTGTCTGTACGGAGTTTATATGTTCTCCCCTTGACCTGTGTGGGCTTTCTCCAAGATCTTCGGGTCCCACACTACAAAGACGTACAGGTTTGTAGGTTAATTGGCTTGGTAAATGTAAAAATTTTCCCTAGTAGGTGTAGGATAGTGTTAATGTGCGGGTATCGCTGGTCGGCGCGGACCCGGTGGGCCGAAGGGCCTGTTTCTGCGCTGTATCTCTAAACTAAAACGACATCATGTTAATCATGGCCATAGTGGGCCGAAGGGCCATTTCTGTGCTGTACTCTTCGCAAAATGGAAAACCTTTACTGAAAGTTTCAATGAGTGTCCTCTCATCCTTCTAAGCTCCAGCGAGTATATATAATATATGAAATATAATGACTTTGTCTGTATAAAAAATCAATAATCTTGGAGAAGATATGGACAAGATATTAAAATGTGTTTTACCTTCTTAATTATTGAAGCTCAAAACCGATTATATCCGTGGCCCGCTCATGTCTTTCACTGCAGATTAAAATACCTCGCCTCCCCAATGGTTTCCGTTAATAATGTGCTCAATTAACTTTACAGGGTTCGTGCTCCTTGTACCATGTTTCCGAGCCTCATTCCTCATCTTTTACCAAAAACGCTGGGATCCAACTCTACGTAATTTACAAAATAAAAAAACATTTTACAATGGAGTAGCTCCACCTTACATCAAAAGGCAACAGTGAGGGGGGAGATAGAGAAATTGAGGTTTTTGGTAAAATAAAATGATGAAAGGGCTGAAGTGTAGATGGAGTCAATGGAAGGGAGGTAGAGTACGAGTGATCGTTGTTTGACATGGACTTGGCGGGCCGAAGGGCCTGTTTCTGCATTATATCTCTAAACTAATCTGCCAGGAAGATATAGCGCGGAATACTTTGGCAGGGTTACATTGGCTGTGTCCCATTAGCTTTGTGAGCTTGTTTTGATCATGTTTTGATTTTACCCCCCCCTCCAACCCAGAAGAGAATATTTCAGACCCTGACCACTTACAGTGTAAAAAAAATCATATATTCACAAGTCTCCTTTGATCTCTTTGCTAATCACCTTTATTCTGAACACTGCCTTTGGTGAACACAACCCTTGGTGAACACAACCCGTGGTCAACACAAGCCTTGGTCAACACAAGCCTTGGTCAACACAACCCTTGGTAAACACTTCTCTGTGGATTGTCACCTAGTTGTGGTGGAGAAGCTTGTGTGGACCTGAGATCCTGAGAGCGATGCTGTCTGGAGCTATGCTCCTGGTTGGGCCACCCATGGCGGTAAGGTCGAGGGGAAGGTCTCTGACAAAGAGCAATCCAACCAAGACCTTAACGGTGGAACAGGGGGAGGACGATGGTTGACCTTAGTGGAGCGTCACAATGTCTGTGAAGGCTGCAGCAGAAAAGGGTCTCCGGACGTCTTGCACTCTGTGCCACTGGATTCTGACCCAGATCTGTCACGCACAGGCATCCTCCATATAGGTAAGAGCACCCTGGAGACACCCATGGTCAGACCTGACCGAAGGAGGCCTAAGAAGGTAAACACAAGCCCTGGTAAACACAAGCCCTGGTAAACACAAGCCCTGGTAAACAAGCCTTGGCGAACACAACCCTTGGTGAACACAATCCTTTGTGAACACTGGCTTGGTGAAAACAACCCTTGCTGAACATAACCCTTGGTGAACACAACCCTTGGTAAACTTAACCCTTGGTGAATGCAACCCTTGGTGAACGGAACCATTTGCCCTGGCTGAGAAATATGAATGATTATTAGATACAGGTGAGGTACTCTGGAGGATGGCTAATATAGTGCCTCTATTTAAGAAGTGCTGCAAGAAAAAAACCTGGGAACTATAGATCAGGGAGGCTGACATCTGTGGTTGGCAAGTTACTGGAGAGTATTCTGAGGAATAAGATATACAGATACTCCCTGACTTACGTAAGTGTTATGTTCTGTAAACGCTTGCATAGGTCAAATTTTATGCAAGTCCGAATCACCATAAAACTCGGTAGAAACAAAGAACTGCAGATGTTGGGTACAAGCCAGCAGGTCAGGCAACATCTCTGGAGAACATGGTGAGGTTTTGGATCAGTACCCTTCTTCAGACTGATTCAGTCTGCTGTTACTCCAATATTTTGTGTTGTTTCACCTTAATACTAGCTGTTGATGCTGCTGATCTGCACCAGCGACCCCTCCTTCACCAGCTGTCGTAACTTGCCGATTACATGTCAGGGGGTGCTTATATATGCATTTGAATAAACGGGCTGATAACGAATGGTCAGTATGGTATTGTATGAGTGAGATCATCTCTCACGTATCATCTCTCAGAAATCTGCTTGAGTTGTCTTTGAAGAAGTAACATTCTGTGGCAGAATTTTCAGAGACCAATTCGCCGGATGTTTTCAAGAGAGAGTTAGATTTAGAAACATAGAAACATACAAAATAGGTGCAGGAGTAGGCCATTTGGCTCCTCGAGCATGCATCACCATTCAATATGATCATGGCTGATCATCCAACTCAGTATCCTGTACCTGCCTTCTCTCCATACCCACTGATCCCTTTAGCCACAAGGGCCACATATAACTCCCTCTTAAATATAGCCAATGAACTGGCCTCAACTAACTTCTGTGGCAGAGAATTCCACAGATTCACCACTCTCTGTATGACATTTTTTTTTCTCATCTCGGTCCTAAAAGACTTCCCCCTTATCCTTAAACTGTGACCCCTTGTTCTGGACTTCCCCAACATCGGGAACAATCTTCCTGCATCTAGCCTGTCCAACCCCTTAAGAATTTTGTAAGTTTCTATAAGATCCCCCCTCAATCTTCTAAATTCTAGCGAGTACAAGCCGAGTCTATCCAGTCTTTCTTCATATGAAAGTCCTGACATCCCAGGAATCAGTCTGGTGAACCTTCTCTGTACTCCCTCTATGGCAAGAATGTCTTTCCTCAGATTAGGAGACCAAAACTGTACACAATACTCCAGGTGTGGTCTCACCAAGGCCCTGTACAACTGCAGTAGAACCCCCCTGCTCCTATACTCAAATCCTTTTGCAATGAATGCTAACATGCCATTCGCTTTCTTCACTGCCTGCTGCACCTGCATGCCTACTTTCAATGACTGGTGTACCATGACACCCAGGTCTCATTGCATCTCCCCTTTTCTTAAATGGCCACCATTCAGATAATAGTCTACTTTCCTGTTCTTGCCACCAAAGTGGATAACCTCACATGTATCCACATTATATTAGCTCTTAAGCCTAACGGAATTAAGGGATATGGGGAAAAAGCAGGAACGGTGTACTGATTTGGATGATTTTGAATGGCGGTGCTGGCTCGAAGGGCCGAATGGCCTACTCCTGCACCTATTTTCTCTGTTTAACAAAAATTTTTGATGAGGGCAAAGCCATAGATGTCTACATGGACTTCAGCACGGCATTTGATAAGGTTCCGTCTGGTAGGTTGCTCTGGAAGGTTAGATTATATGGGATCCAAGGAGAACTAGCCGACTGGCTAGAGAATTTGCTTCATGAAAAGAAACTGAAGGCAATGGTAGAAGGATGTTTTTCAGATTGGTGGCCTGGGACTGGTGGTGTTCTCGAGGGATCGATGTTGGGCCCATTGCTGTTTGTGGTTTCTATCAACGATTTGGATGAGTATGTAGATGGCAGGGCTAGTAAATTTACAGAAGACACTAAAGTGAGTGGTATGGATAGCAAATATGGTTATCATGGATTGCAACAGGATCTTGGGCAAGTGAGTTGAGGAATAGCTAATGGAGTTTAATTCAGTTAAGTGCGAGGTGTTGCCTTTTGGAAAGTCAAACGAGGGCGGGACCAACACAGTGAATGGCAGAGCTCTGGGGAGTGTTGTAGGGCAGAGAGATCTAGGAGTACAGGTACATAGTTCTCTAAAAATGGCATCACAGGTAGATAGGGTGGTCAAGAAGGCTTTTTGCACATTGGCCTCATCAGCCAAGTTATTGAGTTACAAGACGTTGGTGAGACCACAGTTGGAGTATAATGTTCAGTTTTGGTCAAGCTGTTATGGGAAAGATGAGGGGTCTTGACCCGAAACGTCATCCATTCCTTCTCCCCAGAGATGCTGCCTGTCCCGCAGAGTTACTCCAGTTTTTTGTGTCTATTATAGGAAAGATGTTGTCTATCTATAGGAAAGGTGTTGTTAAGCTGAAATGGGTGCAGAGAAGATTTACGAGGATATCGCCAAGACTTGAGGGCCTGAGCTATAAGGAGAGGTTGGGCAGGCAGGGAGTTTATTCCTTGGAGCTCAGGAGGATGAGGGGTGATTTTCTGGAGGTGTATAAGAATATGAGGGGAAGAGATAGGGTAGATGCACAGAGCCTTTTACCCAGATTAGTGGAATTAAGAACCAGAGGACATAAGTTTAAGGTGAGAGGGGAAAGGTCAAATAGGAAACTGAGGGGCAACTTTTTTATATGGGGATGGTGAATATATGATGCGAGCTGCCAGAGGACGTAGTTGAGGTAGGTACTATAACAACATTTAAAAGTCATTTTGACAGATGCATGGATAGGAAAGGTTTAGAGGGTCAAATGCCAGCAGGTGGGGCTATTGTACAAGGCATTTAGGTTGGCATTGGCAAGTTGGGCCAAAGGGCCTGTTTCCATGCTGTATTACTTTTTATAGAGTGAACAGTAATACAATAAATAGTAGTTTAGTGGGTAATCTACTATAACAGTAAAAGCAAAAGTATGTAGTGCAACTCTTGTGCTAAGTTCAAAGTAATTCTGTGTAGAGGTAGGGTTGTGATTAGGATGATACAGTGCAGTTCAAGAGTCTGATAGTTGATGGGAAGAAGCTGAAATTGGAGGTAATAGTTTGCAGGCTCTTGTATCATCTTCCCGACGCTAGCAGCAAAATGAGAGCACGGCCAGGGTGGTGTGGGTTTTTGACATCGCTAGCAGGATTTTCATTTATCCCTTTGATGGTGGGAGGTCAGTACCCGTGATGGACCAGGCGACATCCACCACTTTCCAGGCGACATCTATCACATCCGCCTCCTTCATTCTTAGACGTTCGAGGTACAGAATAACGCAGTGATGCAAATAGTCATTGTGCTCTCGATTGTGCATCTGTAGAGGTTTGATAGAGTATTTGTCGACATGCTGAATCTCCTCAAACTTCTGAGGATCTTTTTTTGTAATTGGATCAATGTGCTGAGCCCAAGACCAAACATTAAACATGTATATGCCCAGGAACTTGAAACTCTTGATTCCCTCCACCACTGTCCTGCTGATGAAGACAGGATCCTGCTGGAGTAATGGTATAAATAAAGCTGACTCTTGCAGCCAGCTTACTGACGATAGATCGGCACAAAGTTCTGGAGTAACTCAGCGGGTCAGCTTTATTTCTCTGGGGAAACATCTCTGGGGAAAAAGGATAGGCGACATTTGATGTCGAGGCCATTCTTCGAGGCCCTACTGACTACAGACTTGGGTCTCTCAGGTCTACTTATTGATTAATTTACAGAATATGCCCATAATGTGCTGAGGCAGCATTTACAAACCATTCCATTATTGGCCCCAAAGTGTGGCTGAGCCATTTTGGACACCAGTTAATTGTCGACCAAGCTTATTGGAAGAAGACAGGCCACACTGGGCAGCCAAGGCTGATTGCTTTCCATGACGGACATCAGCGGAGCAAATTGGTTTTTAATGAATAGCCAGTAGTTTCATTATCACTAATTACTGTCATGAGATTGTTGCTGAAAAACGGAAAATAACTTCCTCGTGCTGTGGTGATATCTGAACTTTGCCTCTCGATCAACAGTTAAAGAAATAGATATCAGGTGGTCAGTAACTTGAATGCCATTCTAATGACGGCAGAAAGTCTTGGTCAATGAGTCTCTGAATTCAATCACGTTAAACTCGGCAGCTGCCAAATCATGCTATTTACTGTGGAGTTACAGCACTGTCACAACGATGCGCTTCGCAAAATCAGCAGCAAAGTGCAGGAATTGTGTGAATCCTGCACCTTAGCAAATCAATGTTTTGTGGCCCACACTAGGGCCCCGTGTCCCTTGAACTTCAAATAATGGAGATCATGAAAACACTCTCAAGCATCTGTGGTAAGTTCTTCCTTGGCCAACTACACAGTACTACTGAAGATTTAATAGTGGTTGCATAATTTTTGTGTTTTTAATTTGTTGTAAAATATATGTTTTAGTTTATCTTTAGTTTTGTATTTGTGAGCGGGAGGGGAGGGGAGGGGAGGGGGGTTGGGGAGGGGGAAACTTTGCTTATCTCTTTCCTCGACGGAGATGCGCCTTTTTCCGTGTTGTATCTCCGTCTGCACTGCGGCCGAACACCATGGAGCTGGCGGCCTCTTGTTTGGGACTTTTCGAGCTCCAAAACTACTGAGACTGCGGACTTTAACATATTGGAGTGGGCGATGCCTTTGCCAGGAGTCGGCCTTTGGTGCTCCAACCTGCAGAAGCTGCGGACTTTAACATCATGGAGCTCACGGTCCCTGGTTAGTGGCCGACTTCGGGGACTCCAAGCCGCAGGAGTTTCGACCGTCCCGATGCGGGAGCTTAGATCATCCCGACGTGGGAGTTCGATCGCCGGCTGCGGATGGTTCAACTTCCTAGACCGCGGGAGGAAAGGAGGAAAGAAGATAAAACTTTATTGCCTTCCATGGGGAATGTGGAGGAGCCGCTGTGGTGGATGTTTATGTCAAATTTTTATGTAGTTGTGTGTCTTGTTGCTTTTTTGTTATGACTGTATGGCAAACCAAATTCTTCATATCTTGCAAAACATATTTGGATAATAAATTACTATTATGATTATGATTAAATGTGGCTGGTACAATAAAGAAGGCTTCCATCTGTTGAAAAGGAGCATCTTCCAGTATTGCAACCACAGGAAATGCTACACTTGTCGCTTTACCTCCTCCCCTCGACTCCATCCAAGACCCAATCAGTCTGTCCAGGTGAGGCAGAGGTTCCTCCAACCTCATCTACTGCATCCGCTGTTCCAGATGTCAACTTCTCTACATCGGCGAGACCAAGCGCAGGCTCAACAATTGCTTCGCCCAACACCTCCACTCAGTTCGTAATAACCAACCTGATCTCCCGGTTGCTCAGCACTTCAACTCGCCCTCCCATTCCCAATTTGATCTTTCTATCCTGGGCCTCCTCCATTGCCATTGAGGCCCAGCGCAAATTGGAAGAACATCTCCTCATATTTCGCTTAGGTGGTTTACAACCCAGCGGTATGAACATTGACTTCTCTAATTTTAGATAGCCCTTGCTTTCTCCCTCCTTCCCCTCCCCCTTCCCAGCTCTCCCACAAAGCCTACTGTCTCCACCTCTTCCTTTCCTTTTCCTGCCCCTCCCCCCACATCAGTCTGAAGAAGGGTCTCAACCCGAAATGTCGCCCATTCCTTTTCTCCATAGATGCTGCCTCACCCGCTGAGTTTCGCCAGCATTTTTGGTCTATCTTCCAGTGTGGCTTGATTGCACTGATCACAGATAGTTAACTGCAATGGGTCCTTGGATCATTTACTTGGAAGACAGAGCTTTATATGTGCAGTGCATTCTAAAGTAGTTTCCGTTCCCCATCCATCAAATTACTTTGAAAATCCGCACTAAAGACAACATCCATCATGATACTTTTGTCACGATGAATCCATGACATTACCAATTAAATGCAGCTTCACAACCTCACGGCACTGATGATCCAAACTCCAGAGGAACTTAAGCTTCTCAACAGGAGACCAAATACATCTGCTTCAAATATTGTAAAGCACCAGAAGAAATATTAGTAACATAGCCGGATGACAGGTTTTAGTTTAGTTTAGGGATACAGCGCGGAAACAGGTCCTTCGGCCCACCCAGTCGCGCCCACCAGCGATCCCCGAACACTAACATTATCCTACACACAGTAGGGGCAACTTACAATTTTATCGAAGCCAATTAACGTGCAAACCTGTGTGTCTTTGGAGTGTCAGAGGAAACCGGAGACCCTAGTAAAACCCTACGTAGCTCACGGGAAGAATGTACAAACTCCGTACAGACAGCACCCGTAGATATCCTTTTATACATTACTAATACACAAACGAGTATACCCACATTATTAACATTAATTGAGGAATTCGGCTCTTTTTCAGGATATAGAATAAATTGGAATAAAAGCGAAATTATATCTTTAAAACCACAGGATTCGAGACACTTACTAAAATTCCCCTTCAAAATTGCAACAGAAAAATTCAAGTATCTGGGTATTCAAATTACGAGAAGACACAAATCATTATTTAGTGCCAATTTTAGGCCACTATTAAATAAACTGAATAATATGATTAAATTTTGGAAAACGCTCCCGCTCTCATTGATAGGTAGAATTAACGCTATAAAAATGACTTTCTTACCACAATTAATATATTTGTTTCAAGCGATCCCAATATATATTCCAAAATACTTTTTCAAAAAACTAGATTCTACTATCACTAATTTTATATGGGATTATAGAGCACACAGAATTCAACGAAAGCATTTGTGTAAACCTAAAGAAGTTGGGGGTTTATCATTACCTAACTTTATGTATTACTACTGGGTAGTGCATATTAAGAACATAATGTACTGGTTGGATAGTTCCACTCAGCAGTTGGAGAAAGAGGAGTGCTATCCGCACGATATAGGAACGATCTTGCTCTCACCGATAAAATTGAATAGTATAATATATAAGAAGAACCCAATTATTCACAATACAATAAGAATTTGGAAACAAATAAAAGTATCCTTGAAATTAAATAATCTATCAGTACTAACCCCACTATTGAACAATCCCGCATTCAAACCATCTCTCATCGACAAAACATATCAACAATGGGATAGACTGGGGATTAGGAAAGTAGGGGATATGTATGAATTGGGCAAACTGTTATCATTTCAACAGTTAAAATTAAAATTTAAACTGAAGGATAATCAATATTTTAAATATATACAGATATGTGACTTTATGAAGAAATATATACATAGATTTCAAACTATATTTTTAGACCCTTTAGAAGAAGCAATGAATATTAAGGCTGATTCACAAAAACTAATATCATACTTTTATAATAATATATTAAATAGAGAATTACCCTCAACAGAAGCACTAAGAGAAGATTGGGAACATGAGCTAATGATAAAGATCTCGAAGGATAGATGGGAAAAGTATCTGATGAACACACATAATTGTTCTATTAATGCAAGACATAATTTAATTCAATTCAAATTATTACATAGACTATATTATTCAAAAACGAGGTTGAATAAATTTTATCCAAACGTCTCTCCCAGATGCGATAAATGTTTGTTTCAAAACGCTAATATAACACATTCATTTGTAGGATGTACAAAGTTGAATAAATTTTGGAGCGATATATTTGATATATTTACAAAGCTTTTTAAGTCCACAATAGAACCTAAAACGGAATGGATTATATTTGGAATAATAGTAGAAGATATCAATTTAAATAAAGACCAAAACGTTTTTTTTAATTATGGGTCAATAATTGGAAAGAAATTGATACTTAAATTTTGGAAAAATACAGCCATACCGACTGTTAAAATGTGGATTAGGAATATGATGGACATAGCACGCCTTGAAGAAATGAGACTCCGACTAATAGATAAATATGACCAATTCTTAAGGAGTTGGTCTCCTTTCATCGACTTTTTGGAATCATGTGATGCAGCGGTACTGTAAAGATTGCTGATTTCAGTTCATGCCGTGGATAGATCTACATCTCCGAATAAAGATTTGAAAATTTCTCTTTTAAGGGGCCTTCTTTCCTATTTCTACTTTCTACTTTTTCTTTTTTTTTTATATACACACTTCACGTTTTTCAATTCTCTACCATCTATTTTTCCTCTTTTACCCCTTTCTATTATTTTCTTTTTCTTGTCTTGCTTACTTCCTTCTCAAAACATAAAACTAGAGGTTGTACATAGAATGGATTACGGTATGACATAGTTGGCATCTAAAATTAGGTTCCACTGTACTGTTTTGTACTGTATTAACTTCTAATAAAATAAATAAAAAATAATAAAAATTTAAAAAAAAAAGAAGAAAAAAAATAAAAATAAAAAATAAATAAAAAAGACAGCACCCGTAGTCAGGATCGAACCCGGGTCTCTGGCGCTGTGAGGCAGCAACACTACCGCTGCGCATTTAGCACAGCACCCTTAGTTACTCCAGCTGCATCTGCTAGAAACCTCATTTACCCAAGAACCACAGCCATCTTATTGTTGAGAGTGTGTGTAGGAAGGAACTGCAGATATGGTTTACACCGAAGATAGACATAAAATGCTGAAGTAACTCAGCGGGATAGACAGAAGTCTCGACCCGAAACGTCACCCATTCCTTCTCTCCAGAGAAGCTGCTTGAGCCGCTGAGTTACTGCTCCAGCATTGTGTATCTATTTTATTGTTACATAGATACATAGAAAATAGGTGCAGGAGTAGGCCATTCGGCCCTTCGAGCCTGCACCGCCATTCAATATGATCATGGCTGATCATCCAACTCAGTATCCTGTACCTGCCTTCTCTCTATACCCCCTGAAACCTTTAGCCACAAGGGCCACTTCTAACTCCCTCTTAAATATAGCCAATGAACTGGCCTCAACTACCTTCTGTGGCAGAGAATTCCAGAGATTCACCACTCTCTGTGTGAAAAATGTTTTTCTCATCTCGGTCCTAAAAGATTTCCCCCTTATCCTTAAACTGTGACCCCTTGTTCTGGACTTCCCCAACATCTGGAACAATGTTCCTGCATCCAGCCTGTCCAACCCCTTAAGAATTTTGTAAGTTTCTATAAGATCCCCCCTCAATCTTCTAAATTCTAGCGAATACAAGCCGAGTCTATCCAGTCTTTCTTCATATGAAAGTCCTGCCATCCCAGGAATCAGTCTGGTGAACCTTCTCTGTACTCCCTCTATGGCAAGAATGTCTTTGAAAGATATGGGCTAAGCACGGGCAAATGGCAGTAGCTTAGATAGGTCACCCTGGTGTCATGGACGAGCTACGCTGAAGGGACTGTTTCTATGCTGTATGACTAAGACGTCTGCATTTGCAGATGCTACATTCAATCTATTTAATGTAATTGAAATAAATTAAAAAACTTTAATTAAAGAACAAGGAACACTTAAAGTAGTTTCTTTTTTTTAATGTTTCATCTTGCTTAAGCATCCCTCTAAATCCATCTATATATTTAATTGGTGAGGTTGGAGTGTGCTTCTCCTTGGCCTGCTGGAACTGTTATATCAATCTCCAATCACTGCCCCCTCCCCAAATGCCCCTCATCATAGCTGCGGTGAAGCTTATGCAATGTGACTACGAAGAGAGTTATGATGAACCATCAGGCCCCAATAGTTTGGTTGGCAACCATCCTGTTTCAAGTTGAAATGCAGTAACCTGGGGTAGCGAGCTGTGAGCTATATGTGAGGGCACTATTGGAAAATCAATGGTGGTCAGAAAGATGTTGACATCTGAAAAAGCTAGTACATTATTTACAAAGTCCTGCCGATTCCAGTGATCATTCCGCTGCCATCAGATGTACACTAACTGTTGAGAGTAGTGCTATCATCCCTCCACACCTGGATGACAACAATCTGTTCCCAGACAGCAGCTTTCTGCATCATGTGTTTAATTTAATTTAGAGATACAGCATTGAAACAGGCCCTCTGCCCACTGTGTACATGCCGACCATAGATCACCCATTCACACTAGTTTATGTTATTCTATTTTCTCATCCATTACCTACACATTAGGGGCATTTTTTCCAGAGGGCAATTAACCTGCAAAGTCGCACATGTGAGATGTGGGAGGAAACCGGAGAAAACCCACATGGTTATGGGGAAACATGGAGGAGTGTAGTCTGCTCTTAAGGTGAGTGGAACAGAATGAAAACTGTGTCTTTCTTCTATGGAGGAAGGGGACTAATCCCTCATCCTTTTGTCAGCATCTATAGGACGTGAAGCTCCCATAACCTCCTGATGTGTTAAAAATAACCAACATAAAGTTATGTGGGAAATTAGAGGTGCACAACCGCTTGGCATTCCTTACATTTCAACGGGTTCTGCAGCAGCTTTCCCAAGCATGTTCTTCCGTTACAGCGCACAAGAACTGCACCAGAACTGTGCTTCAATCTCTAGGAGCAGCCTAACTAATAATTTGTACAACTGTAACATGACATCCTAACCCTTGTCCTCAATAACCTGGCCAATTAAACCATGTGTGGCATACCGTGTGCCTCAGATGTAGATACCAAATAACTGCCTTCTTCGCCAGCCTACCCGTGCTGTCACTTTAAATGAACTATGTACGTGTGTCCCTAGGTGTCTATGTTCAACAGCACACCCTGTCATTCACAGTGTATGTCCGACTCGGTAACTTTCCAACATGCAGAATTTCGCACTTGTCTGAGTTAATTTCCATCTGCCGTTCCTTTGGCCACTTCCCCGGTTAATCAATGTCCTGGTGTAACCTTAGACTTTCCTGTGATCTTTTTCTCAGAGGTACATCCTGTGATAAAAGTGTGGTAATTGTAAGTGCATCCGCCGTAACAAGGAATGCCCAGCAGGCATGCAATTATACAGAGATATTGCTGTGGGGGGAAGGAGGCAAGGCAAAGAACAGGTTAGAAATGTCTTTAACTTCTCCGTCCAGATATCCTGAGCCCATGCAGGGCTGATCCGTTGGATAAGCCTTTGGTACAGTAGGGGCCTGCTCCACAAAGAGGCAAGTAGTTTAGGCCGTGGAGTGTATACATCACTTCTGTTGTTGTTGTGTTTATAGTAAATCGTCATGTGTTGGCTGCCAATTAAAAGGGCCGGGGCATCACTAATATTATTTTGGTCACTTCTTTTCATTCATCCACGGGACATACTGACTTAAAATGAGCATAGTCGAACGTTGCGACTGGGATATTGAGCGAAACGTGTAGTGTGATTATTTTATGTTGTTTTTATTCGGGTTGGAAGCTTGTGGACACTGGAATGACTCCACTTCAAGATCCGTTGTGTGAACTGGGAGCACGCTCGTTCACCTGCCTTTCAGGTCAAGAGTGATTCATTGTTATTTGTACCGATAACGGAATCATGAAATTCCGTTATCGGTACTTGCTGCATCTTAACGTAAACGCAATAACACACAGATAATATATCATAATCAAAATACAATCATTTAATAACTTCCAAAAATGTCAGCAGAGGGCAGCACTGAGACTTCCAATGGCTCTGGTTTCGTGGATAAGCCCTAAAGAATTGGATCCCTGATGTTAATTAGCACCCGAAGCAGTAATCTTTGAAGTCGCACCGACATTTCCACCAAGACTGAACGGAAACCCAGTTGCTCTGACATTAACCGGGGAGAGTTAAATCGCGGCGCTAGTTTCACAGCCCTATTCAGGAGCAAATGCATGTTAAAGTCATCGTTTCTAGCGGGGTTGAGTTATTTGGCACTAACGATTGACGATTAGTGGTAAGAAATTAAGAAGAGCAGGAGGCAGTGTGGAGAGAGAAATGAAATGAGATTGACAGGGATTCTGGTGAAACAACAAGGTAACAACATGGTAACACTTTTACTCAGGTTCAGGACACTGCAGATGCTGCAATTGGAGCCACAAACGGCGGGAGGAACTCCGCGAGTTCCGATGCAGGGTTCAATGGTTTATTTATTGTCACGTGTACCATGTACAGTGAAATACATTGTTTTTGCATACAGCTCAACAAGACATCGGGTTCGACCCGATACGTCGTCAATTCCTTTACCTCCACTGATCCCGCTCGACCCGCTAAATCTCAAGAAGGGTTTCGGCCCGAAACGTCGCCTATTTCCTTCGCTCCATAGATGCTGCTGCACCCGCTGAGTTTCCCCAGCAATTTTGTGATCCTCCAGTAGATTGGTAGTTGCTCCATTTGAATGGATCCTGGAAGCAGATTCACAATTAACTTTTAAAGAGAAATTAATAAATTATGTAACGGGAAACATATAGTAAGACATTTGGAATCGCGCAGAGTGTGGGATGATTACATTATTCTTGTACATTTATAGACACAAATAGTCAGACAGCGTCGCACATAGAATCATAGACAATAGGTTCATGAGTAGGCCATTCGGCCCTTCGAGCCAGCACCGCCATTCAATGTGATCATGGCTGATCATCCACAATCGGTACCACGTTCCCGCCTTCTCCCCATATCTCTTGATTCCACTAGCCCTAAGAGCTCTATCTAACTCTCTCTTGAATGTATCCAGTGAATCGGCCTCCACTGCCTTCTGAGGCAGAGAATTCATAAATTCACAACTCTCTGTGTGAAAATGTTTGTCCTCATCTCAGTTCTAAATGGCCTACCCCTTATTCTTAAACTGTGCACCGGGAAGATGTTTCCTGCATCTAGCGTGACAATAATTGTTTCTGTTTCTGTAAGATATCTTCTCATCCTTCTAAATTCCAGAGTATACAAGCCCAGCTGCTCCGTTCTATCAGCATAGGACAGTCCCGCCATCCTGGGAATTAACTTCGTGAACCTATCCTGCACTCCCTCAATAGCAAGAATATCCTTCCTCAAATTAGGAGACTGAAACTGCACACAATACTCCAGGTGTGGCCTCGCCAGGGCCCTGTACAACTGCAAAAGGACCTCTTTGGTCCTATACTCAACTCCTCTCGTTGTACCTGCAATCTTACTTTCAGTGACTGATGTACAAGGCCACCCAGGACTCGTTGTACTTCCCGTTTTCCTAACCTGACACCATTCAGATAATAATCTGCCTTCCCGTTCTTGCCTCAAAAGTGGATAACCTCACATGTATCCACATTATACTGCATCTGCCATGCATCTGCCCACTCACCTAACCTGTCCAAGTAACTCTACATCCTCATAGCACCATCTTCACAGTTCCCACTGCCACCCAGCTTTGTGTCATCTGCAAATTTGCTAATGTTACTTTTATTTCCTTCATCTAAATTATTAATGTATATTGTAAATAGCTGATCGAGCCTTGCACCACCCCACTAGTCACTGTCTGCCATTCTGAAAGTGATCCGTTAATCCCTACTCTTTGTTTCCTGTCTGCCAACCAATTTTTTATCCCTACCCCCAATACCATGTGCTCTAATTTTGTCCACTAATCTCCTGTGTGAGACCTGATCAAAGGTTTTCTGAAAGTCCAGGTACACTACATCTACTGGCTCTCCCTTGTCCATTTTACGTGTTACATATGATCCGAATGACCCTACAATAATTTGTAAAGAAATTCACTAAAAATGACCCCGTAATCTCAAATATCAACTCCTAATTGTGGCTGTTATAAAATAGCTGCACGCTAACATTGACTATGTTTTTACTTGATGTCGTTTCTCCTTCCTTGTGTTTATTTTCAACCCTCAGTTAACAACGGTCAGCGAGATATTCTGCGATTGCACTGAAAATATTTCCTGATCGGACGTATTTATGATTTCGATTTTTACAGTAATCTGCAGCTCTAAACTGTTTTTTTCCCTCCTCCATCCTATTATCTTAGTTAAAATGTATTGTCTTCGTTCAGTGTGTATTTATTTTCAAAGTAATACAATACAGTACAAACGAATAAACGAATATCCCGAACAAAATTAGTGCAACGCTTTGTGGATGGGTACAGGATATAAATAGCGATCCAAGTAGATAATGGACAAAAGTATCATCCAATGTGGTCATGGGGTATATCAATCATGCATTCAATGTTCAAATTCGTCGGCTAGTGTGTTCTAGGTTGTTGAGAGCGCCACATACGGCTTCGATCACGTTTCAGCGATTCTACTGAGAAGTGCATTGAAGTTGAAGTCTCAAGATTAATTACCAGTCTCTCACAAATAAAGAATCGGCTATCAGTGATGGAAGCCGCTGGTCTCCCCTGCACAACACCAAGGTGGGCGAAAACACTTAAGCATGGTTAAACATTGCGACAGGGTTGGCAGACTAAAAATGTAACCAGAATTGCCCGTCTCTTTCCCAGGCTGTAAATCCAGCCTTACTGGCCGCAAGGAGCCCTCAGCTGCATAATGTAAATCCCTTCTGTTCTTCCGTTTGTGCAGCCCATAACTCTCAGCTATTTGTCAGCGCTCGCAATGACTCTGTCGCTGGCGGTTTCACAGGACCGGCCCGAGGGGACTAAATTGAGACAGCGTCGTCTCATTTGCAGGATCCTACCCAGCTTCTTGCAGGGAGAATCAACTAAATCCTCTCATGAATCGGGTTATCTATCCCGTGAGTGCTTAACGAAGGTTGCTCGACAATTATTAGCGTAGTTGACACAGAATGCTGGAGTAACTCAGCGGGACAGGCGGCATTTATGGAGAGAAGGTCTGGAATGGGCGACGTTCCGGGTCGAGACCCTTCTTCAGATTTCAGACCCATTCCTTTTCTCCACAGATGCTGATTGTCTCGCTGAGTAACTCCCAGCTTTTTGTGTCCATCTTCGGTGTAAACCAGCATGTGCCGTTCCTTCCTCCACGTTATTATCGTGCTGTTCTGCAGGATTAGTCAAGCCTGCGACGCTCACCTTCTCTTCACGGAGACACAAAGCCCTCTTGTCCTGGGCAAGGCGGCCCCGCCCGCCCCCTGCCCCGCCCCGTCGCCTCCCCATTGGCCCGCACAGGGGACCTGCGGGCGCTGGCATCCAGAGCGAAGCTCCCTATTGGCCAACTGTGCTGCACAGGCCCGCCTCCCCGGCGAAAGGGCGGCGTGGATTGGTTGCGGCAGCGATCAATCAGAAGCGGAGCCGGCTGTTTCCGGTGAGCTGGGTCGGTTGCGGCGGCCGTTTGATTCTGTTGGTTGCCCGCTCGCGCCGCCCTCGAGCTGTGGTCAGGCCGCGCGCGGTCAGCGGCTGCTCAGTGAGACCCAGCTCGCTGCTCCCGCCGCCCTTTCCCGAACCCGTTCCCTCCATCCCCATCTTGTTCTTCTTCTTCTTCACTCCCCCCTGCTTGCTGTTGCTTCCATGGCGAAGAGGACGGCTGCTGCTGCAGCAACTGTGTGGGCCGCCGCCCTCCTGGCGCAAGGTAAGCGGAGAGAGAAGGGAACCGGCCAGCGGGGCTTGTGTTTGTGCGCTGGGAGGGGGTGAATGAACTAACGAAGCATCAGACAGTCCCGCAGTCCAGGGCTGGCGGGTGGGAGAGTTTCTGCTGGAAGTTTTGTCATCCGTGCCGGCATCGTGCCGGTGAACTTGTCGGTAGTTTCACACAAATGCAACACCATCCCGCTGGAAGAGCGTGCAGCGCCTTTGCAGGAAATTTATTCCAGGCAAGATGTCAGCGCGGCTTGAGAGTCTTCAACAATACATGTAGTGTGAACATGTGTGTGTTTGAGAGCCGCTGCCGTAACCCCAGTAACAACGAGGGAGGAGAAGACGGCGATTGGTGACCGCCTATCTGGTTTCCATCCAGGTGTTTTATTCCGTTTTTGTCAAAACAATCCTCAAACTGAAGCATTTAAAACTACCCGGAGCCCGATCTGCGCGCTGTGATTGCTGTAATAATTACAGCCAGATGTCATCGTAAATTGGAGTCTGAAACATTTTAAATCTTTCGGCCGTGATATCTCGGTACTCTTGCCGTCGCAATCGCAGACTAATTTCAGTTGCAGTGAATGGGATTTGGTAGGCTGGTGATAATGAAAAGATTTCGAGTTGCCGATTGGAATTATTTTATACGAGTTTTAGAAAAGTTGCATGGTCGGGGGAGACAATGAAACCCAGCTAGTGAATTGTAACGGAGGTACACAAAAATGCTGGAGAAACTCAGCGGGTGCAGCAGCATCTATGGAGCGAAGGAAATAGGCAACGTTTCGGGCCGAAACCCTTCTTCAGTTGTAACGTTGCTTTGTGAAACGTTATATTTCTTGATCCCATCGTCCTGGTACAGAGAACGGAGCTGTGTTCATGCCAAACATTAATTACCCATCTATACTAATCCCTTTCAACGCTCATCCCGTATCCTTCTACTACGTTTCAAATCCCCTTCTAAATATTAAAATATGAGAGTATCTGCCTTCGCCACCTGGTCGGGAAGTACGTTCCAGATTTCGGTCACCCTCTGGTGGTAAACGGTCTTCAGATATCCTTATCTTCCCTCCCTTATCTTCAAACCAAGCCGTCAGATCGTGGTCAACTCTGCAAATGTCAAACGATTCTCACTATGTGATCCTCATAATCCCATTCCTTCTCCCCAGAAATGCTGCCTGTCCCGCTGAGTTACTCCAGCATTTTGTGTCTACCCTCATAATTTTATATATCTCTATTGGGACAACCTTGTCCTTGAAAGAAAACTTTTTGGCAAAGGTAGTCTGTCCCTCAACCAGTGTATGTTCTCCTCCATTGCTGGCCAAACGGAACTGCCTTCAATGAAAAATGATGGTGCAAGGATCCATTCATCCTGTCGCCCTCATGTTAGTTGTAAATTGATTTTTTTGGATTGCTGCTGCTTCTCTTGTTTCGATATTATCCTTTTGTTGTCAGAGAATCAAGCTGAAGAAGAACAGTTATAGATGTTTAAGAAGGAACTGCAAATGCTGGAAAATCGAAGGTAGACAAAAATGCTGGAGAAACTCAGTGGCATCCATGGAGCGAAGGAAATAGGCTTTGTTGTTACCTTTGGTATATTTAAATCTAGGATACTTTCATGTTGCATCTCTGGCAACGTTTTCTGAAAGTATGCATCAGTTTTGCAAATGTTTAGCATATTGCAGTCATTTCCAATACACATCTCCAGTCCTATCACACTGCATTCTTTATCTATTTAGTCTCTGACAGCTGTCTGAAACAGACTGGACTGTTCCAAACCTTGTTGTGTTGTCTGATGAAGGGTCTTCAACTTGAAATGTTAACTTTGATTAATTCCCACTGGCGCTGCCTAATCTATTGAGTCTTTCAGCGCTTTTCTGGTTTGTTGAAATTAGTTTTGGATCTTTTATCAATGTCATCATCACAACCTATTTCTAGCTCCGTACGTGTGATTCTTCATCCGCATCACCCTCATCACATCGACCGAAACTCTCATCCATCCCTTTAATAATAATAATAAATTTAATTTTTATAGTGCTTTTCTAAGACTCAAAGTCGCTTTACAATAGTAACAGACAATAGCAAACGTCTGTTTGCTAAACGTCTGTTTGCTAAATAGTATCCCTTTGTTACTCTGATCTTGACCATTTGAAAACGACTTGTGGCTGGTTATCCAAAAGCATCTCAATTAACTACTACTAAGTCTGGTTGATCCCTCACTCCTTGCCCAAGCTTGTCATAACCTGAAATCTTTGAAATAAGAACACAAAGGGAATATTCAATGGGTCAGGAAGTATCTATAGAGAGAGTGATTTGCTGATCTTTGGATTGTGGAAAAGTTGGAAAACAAGTTTGCTTTAGGTTGCAGCAAAGTGACAGCGTAATGTGTCCAAGGACAATGTCTGAGATAGAGTGGAGACTGGGAGACCTCATGTGCTAGTCAGGACAATGTTAATTATGTCTGGCAGAGGAAAGTGAAACTCTGAGCAAATAAAAGTGCTGGAGGAATTCAGTAGGTCAGCAGCATCTGTGGAGGGAATGGATAGATGACATTTCAAAGTTGGGGCCCTACTTCAGACTCTCCTCTCAACTGTCTGTATCTGAAGAAGGGTCAGAATTCCAAAACATCATCTGTCTATTCCCTCCACATATGCTGCCTGACTTGCTGAGTTCCAGCACTTTATTTTTTTGCATGGTGTCCCAGATCTTGTACTCGGAGCCCTGACTGGTGAATTAAGCGTGCCATACATCCATCATTTCTATTTTCTCTACTTGTGTCTTGTGCCGCTGCTTCTGGGATGCTATGTATAACGTAATGCCACTAATCAATAACAACTGGTGACAAAACACACAATTTTTGTCCAGTTAGCTTAACATTACCAATTTAAAAAAAAGAAAATGAAAACAAAACAGGTTGGGTAGCATCTATGGAAAGAGAAGCATACTGATGAAGGATTTTGAATTTGACACCAGCAGTCTGGTAAAACTTTGGAATTAACTAATAAAAGAATAATAGTGTGATGGAAAATCATAAGTTATTCAAGCTGTCAACATGGTTTTATCATTGGGGAATACATGTCTGACCAATTTACTGGAGTACTTTGAGGATGTAAGAAACGGTAGATAAAAGTGAGATTTGTATTTGGATTTCCAGAAGGCATTCTGTACAGAGGCACATATAAATAACTGCACAAATTAAGATTGCAGGAGATTAAGGTAATATATTGGCACAGTTAGGGGATTACATAACAAAAATGATTTGAGACAAATAGGTGATTTTTGGATTGGCAGTGGCTATCAAAGATCATTGCTGCTGTCTGAATTATTTACAATCTAAGTTTAACAACTTGGCTGAAGGAATTGGGTGTACTATAGTTAAAATCTACTGATGACAAGGATAGGTGATCTCGCAAATTGAGGAAACAATCTAAGTTGGTTGGTAAAATATAACGTGAAAAAATCTGAGGTTTTGGAAGAAAGATTAAAAATGCAAATGGTGATTTTTTTTTAAAGAAGTGAGATGGCAATTGTGTTTTACAAAGGAATCTGTTTTTTCAGCACATAAGCAAAGGGTAGGCATACAGCTGCAACAAGTGGTTTGGAATGCTGAGAGTGTTGGTCTTTATTACCAGGGATATGGAGGATAAAAGTAGGGAAGCTTTAATGCAGCTTTGTAGGATGCTAATGAATCTCCACCTCTAGTACTATTTTATAGACGCTGTGTTTAAGGTTAGATGGGTGGGCAGCAGACTCATCAGGTTGATCCCTGGGGTGAAGAGAAGTTGGGCATGTTGGCTTAAGCTTGTTGGAGTTTAGAAGAATTGTTATCACATTAGACCAAGATTTCTCATGCTAAGATGTTTTTCCTATGGGTTATCTAGCAGCAGGGAGAATAGCTTCAGAAGAATGGTCGTTCCTTTAACTGAGAGATGAGGATTTTTTGAGACTCTTTGGAATTCTCTACATCGTAATGGTGTACAGGAGGAGCCATTTACTACATTGAAGGTGTTGATTTGAAATAATTAATAATAGAGTTGCAGGGTATGTTGACAGAATGTAGAAGTGCTGCATCGACCAAGTTTGGTTCAGTCAGATCTTCCGATTGGGGTAGATTTTGGTGTAGATTAGCCTCCAGGTTTCTGGCAGCTTCTAAGACAAAGCCCACAATTCCTTTTATTTACCATGTTGGCTGTGGCAGATTAAGAAACTTATTAAAATAGATTCACAGCAAACAAGCAATAGCTAACATTTAAATAATTGATATAGTTTATACATATCCTGGGGGAGAGAAATCAACACGCAATGTTGTCCATCTGTGGCTATCAAGAGACCTTGAGGAACAGCCTTATTTTTCCCAGAAGAAGTAGCAAACTTGAAGATTGGGAACATTTCAGAATTCAATAGAGGGCCATCGTGTGAACAAAGGTAAAGCAGAGTAGGAGGGTATGTTGTCTACTTGGGCTTTAGTAAGACATTTCACAAAGTCCCTTGTGGTAGGCTCATTCAGAAGATTAAGATTCATTACGTGGACTTGGTAGTTTGGGTTCAGAACTGGCTTACCTATAGAAGACAAAGGGCAATGGTGGAAGGGTGTCATCTTGGCTAGAGGGCAATGGTGGAAGGATGTCATTTTGATGTTCCACAGGGATCAATTAATTGTAATCTCAACTATATTCCTCTGTTGAAGGAGGGTGTCGACCTGAAACATCACCCATTTCTTCTCACCAGAGATGCTGCCTGTCCCGCTGAGTTACTCCATCTTTTTGTCTATCCTCTGTTATGTTACCTTGTTAAGACAGGATATCAAGTATCTCCCCCTTAAAATATGTACTCTTCAACCATAATTTTGAGATGATTCCAAGGCATGACACTTTGAGAAAACAGCGGGCATAGTTCTACATTCTTTCAGTGGAAAGAAACTTTCATATCCATCCTACAAAGACCCATGAAGATTTCAATGTTTTATTTTTTCCCATTCTAAACCACTATATATATATATATATATATATATACCGATAATCATATACAATCCTCTCACTGTGGTCTCCATGTCCTATATCATTCTCTTTTCTTGGATAGTCTCCAAGGATTGAGGGCAATTTGTTTAAAATCTGGTTTCAAGATGAGGCCAATGTTGAATAGCAAATGCTGGCAAATCCACATGTGGCACAGGAGGGGCCTGGTTGTGTGGTAGATAGTTTGTAAATTGGTGTGGTCATTTGTTTGGGCAAAGCCTCTGTATGCTCCCAAGGCGGGAAGGGCTACGAATGATCCTACTGCACTTGAATTAATGGCCAGGTATTCTTAAGAGTTGCCGGTGAATTTATTTATCGAAGGTTTTGAGAAAACACTTTAAAATCTCTTCCTCTTTCTGGTATTCTCTTCCCATGAAAGTGTACAGATTGAAATCTTTTTTGGCAATCTGTTGTTGGGTATGCAATGATTTATCTTGTCCAATCAAACCAGCTGACTGTAATGCCCCAAAACTGAATCATAACCTCCATTTGATTTCCCCTATCAATAATTGATAACAACCCAGTCGTTTTCCTAATTCAATTCTATAATTGCAAACCACTTTGAGCACTTCTGCATTATCATGCAATCAGAAAATGTTCTGCAGCCTGTATTGTTCCTTCAATGATCAGAGAAAGATGTAAAAAATGTTTAACAGTTTCCAGAATTTCAGGAAGTTGCTATCAAAGAGGTAATTCCTGGATAAGGGAGACTGTAACATGGGTGCACAAGGCTGAAGGAAGTTTAAAAACAAAACATTGGGTTTTTTTGTATAGTCCGAATTGTTAACATCCCACAGGTATTAAATTGCTTTGTTTCCAGCATAATTTGTTTGGATGTCAAATATTAGTGCTTTACATGTCCTTGAATATCACAGCCAATGAATTGATTTTTCTTCGAAGCAGTCACTTCTGAAGCAGACAGCACTGCAAGACTGAAGACTTCCATACGGCAATACGTTGTTGACCAGTTCATTTCTTTGCTGACACAACACAACTTGCATTCTACTTGCATCTTTCCTGCAGTATAATGTCCCACTGTGTTGTTGAGGATTTACCAAATAAAATTTGACCCTGAGCATGAGGGTATATTCCAGACAGATGACCAAAAGCTTTTGTATTCCATAACAAAGTTAGTGAGCTTTTGAAATGATCATTTTATTTTTATGGTGAAGGTGGAATGGAGTAGAGTGAATTCCAGTACTTGGCGCAGTTGCAGGTACTATGCAAATAATGACATTATACATTAATCAGAGTAGGAGTAGAGACATCTGAGAATTGTAAAGCTGGAGAAAGTTGCAGGAGGTGGAAGCAATGATGTGGAGGAATTTTAAAGCACGGATGAATTTTAAAATGAGGCTGTTATTGAACAAGGAGGTGATGGATATCTGGATTTATTGTTGTAGATGACAGATTTTTGGCTAAGTGCAAGTTTATGGATGGGTGACCAAGAATGTGTTCGGAAGCTGTTAAACTAAGGAGGTTGATTAATTGTGCAGAGGTGGGAATGGGTGGTCTTAATAACGCAGCTGATGTAATTAAAAGTACATTACAGGGTAGATGTAACACCAAAAAGATGTTGGATCAGTCTTGGATGGCTGCAAGAGTATTTTAATGTAGTGTGTTTTTACTCATTTTCTCATTTTACTCTAATTTTTATTTTCTCAATTATTTCACCTATTCTTGCCACAGATTGCCTTCAACCTTTGCCGACTTGTCCATTATCCCTCTCCTCAGATAATCGTCATTTTGCTTCACTGCATGTAGATCTTTCAATTTCATGTCCCCAAAATTAAGTCTTCCCTTGGTTACCTCCATGCTAAAAGACACCGTTCCAGACAAATATTGTTATATACCATGAGAAACAAGAGACGCATTGCATTGTAGAGAGCTTTTCATTTCGGGAAGCTGTTGATTGCTACCATTTTGTTTTTAGCCATGGAGATGATTTTTGTCTTCCTATGTTCCTTTATGGCGATAATGTGTAATTTGCTACCCCAGGGTGAAGTCAAGGCAAAAATCAAGGCATAAAGTCATGGATGCTGTTAAGAGGAAGCTCCCTTGTTATTATTTTAAGGTTGAGTAAAGTAATATAGTGTAGCCATGGACTTACCAGCAGGGGTCAGTGGATAGAAACTAGAAGCTGTGAACATATATTTTCCACCCTGGTTTCTTGAATGAATGCTGGTGTCTGTTGTACCACAATTTCTCTTGAACACTTGCCCACTAAATCAAAATTAAAAGCTGAACTATTTAAACTATTGTTCAGGAAAGGTTCTCTGTTAGAAATGTGCTTTTATGTTTTTTTTAAATTAAAACCACAGGATTAGAATATGATATGTAGTTGGTACTATAATATTGATAGTACAGTATAAAGCATGACTTTTGTCCATTTGAATTTGTGCTAGTGCATTCAAAGACCAAGCCTGTCAATTTCATTCCATCAAACCATGGTTTCCCTAGTATGTATCCTACTCCATACAGTACATTCCAAATCCTTATCTCGTGCAAAGCATCAGTTTAGTTCTCTCAACCCATGTATCTTTGCCTCCTTGTTACTAGCCTCTGCCATTGTAAGCAGAATCTTTTTACCCTAACTATCTATTATTTTTAACAGTACTCAATCTTGTGTAAGGCTTCATTGACTCCTAAGGAACTATCTGTTCAAGAAAGAATTGCAGATGTAGGAAAAATTGAAGGCAGACAAAAGTGCTGGAGAAACTCAGCGGGTGAGGCGGCATCTATGGAGCCAAGGAATAGGTGATGTTTCAGGTTGAGACCCTTCTTCAGACTGATGAACTATCATTGCCTTTTTGGCCTGTCCACCTCTTCCCTGGAAGCCAAGTGAATCTCTTCTACAGTTATTTCAAATCCTTTAGATTCTTCGGTGCAGTGCCCAAAATTGGTGATACTATTATTCCATTTGGATTGAAATGTTAACTTTTGAAGGATAGCAACATTTCATTGTTTAATAAAGCCCAGAACCCCATATGCTTTATGAACTGCTTTATTTCATCTGCTATTTCTCCACCCATTTTGCTTGTGTGTCTCTAACTTGGATCTATTCCAATTCTCTCACTGGCTACCACCTGTTCAACATTTTATCACCTGCAGATTTTAATATTCTGCCCTGTACTCAAAACCATGTCGATGGCATCTTTAAATTGTATCCAAGTACATGAGTTTAGGATTGGCCTCTGATTCTCTCCACTGTAAAAAAGCAAACAATCGCAGTAATAGTTTTCAATTATCAGTCAATTTTGAATCTGTTTCCTTTTCTTTTGGTCTTCAATTCAGTCAGCAAACTTATTGTGGCAATGGGTTTTAATCAAACTTCCTTCTGAGTGTTATGCAAGCAATATGATATGTACAACTGTTATCAATCCTACCTTATCCTGTTCCTAGATTCATATGGAGTCAATCTTGAGGAATCCATGCTTTTCTTTTACTACTTTGTTTTTTAGTTTAGATTAGAGTAACAGTGCGGAAACCGGCCCTTTGGCCCACCTAGTCCGCACCGACCAGCGATCCCCGCACATTAACGCCACACTGGGGACAATTTACACTTGTATCAAGTCAATTAACCTACAAACCTGTATGTCTTTGGAGTGTGGGAGGAAACCAAAGATCTTGGAGAAAACTCACGCGGCCACGGGGAGAACGTACAGCATCCGTAGTTGGAGTCAAATCCGGGTCAAGGGCACTGCAAACCCTTTAAGGCAGCAACTCTACTGCTCTGCTACTGTGCTGTCTACTACTCTTTATCAAAAAGAATAAAAAGTTGAGCAGAGAAACAATGCTGGAGGAACTCTGGCCAGGGAAATGGGTTGGAAGGGATGGGAGACAAGGGAAAGAAGAGGGATAAAAAGGAAATGTGGGATTCATGTGGGAGATAAGTGTACAAAGGATGGGAAAGGAGTAGTGTGACTGGTGTTGAAGGAGGAATTTGTCCGCATTGTGTCTCTGGGGCTGGGAGGATATTACTTGAAGTTGGAGAATTCAATGTTCATACAATTGAATTGTGAGCTATACAAGTGGATGTGCGATTCTGTTCTTCCAGGTTGCATGTGGCTTTAATAACTGGGAGTTCCGGCAAGCCTTAGTGGACATAGCACAAATGTTCAGTGAAACGGTTGCCTAGTCTAAACTGCATCTTGCCAATGTGAAGGAGGCCACAGCGGGAACAACGAATGCCGCAGACAATATTGGAATAGGTGAATGTAAGCCCCTCTCATTTGGAAGGGTTGCTGTAATCCCTGGATAGGCGTGAGGGCGAAGATGTAGGGCCAGATGTTACGTCTCATGTGATTGCAGGTGAAAGTATTGGAGGGTGTCTACATTTTGGAGAAATTTGACTTGGGTAACATTGGAATAGAATTTGGACATATCTTCTGCTTGCCCTATTTTCGTTATTTGTTTTCCAAACTTCACAAACGATTAATGTTATTCCTCAGCATATTCCTGTGTGAACATCCAGCGAGGGTAGAAATGGGTAGAAATAAGTTGATCACTTTGATGAACTATACAATAGGACAGCCAATAGTAGTGGGAATTAGAGGAGAAAATATGTTGGGAAATTGCAGATACGTGGAGGAGTAATAGGGCTATAATAAGTGAGTTTTAATTTATCTCGTAAATTCACCAGAATTCACCAGAATTAAGATTCAAGAGAGTTTATTGTCATGTGTCCCTGATAGGACAATGAAATTCTTGCTTTGCTTCAGCACACAGAACATAGGAGGCATGACTGCAGAACAGATCAGTGTGTCCATATACCATTATATAAATATATACACAAATGAATAAATAAACTGATAAAGTGCAAATAAACAGATAATGGGCTATTAATGTTCAGAGTTTTGTCCGAGCCAAGTTTAATAGCCTGATGGCTGTGGGGAAGTAGCTATTCCTGGACCTGGTCGTTGCAGTCTTCAGGCTCCTGCACCTTCTACCTGAAGGTAGCGGGGAGATGAGTGTGTGGCCAGGATGGTGTGGGTCCTTGATGATACTGCCAGCCTTTTTGAGGCAGTGACTGCGATAGATCCCCTCGATGTAAGTTCAGAAATATAGGTGGAAATGCGACGGGAAGACGTTTAGCGCCCTCCAGTGAAAAAATGTGAATAGGATGTATGAAAATGGGAAGGCTGTGGCCTAGCGTTTGGAAGAAAATAGGAATTAACCAGATTGTGCCCGGATGACACACACACACACACACACACACACACACACACACACACACACAACAAACACAAAAAAAACAAAAACAAAACAAACAAACCACGAGAGGGAGAGAGAGCGCGGGGAGGACGCGAGCGGAGAGAGGGAGAGGAGAGGGAGAGAGAGGGGAGAGCAGAGGGCGAGAGAGAGGCGAGGGAGGAGCGGCGAGGAGAGGAGAGAGAGCGAGAGGCGCGGGGAGAGGCGGCGAGAGAGAGGGCAGAGGAGAGAGGGAGAGGGGGAGAGAGGGAGGGAGAGAGAGGGAGAGAAGGAGGGAGCGGGGAGAGGGGGAGAGGGAGAGAGAGCAGAGGGAGAGAGGGGAGAGAGGGGAGGAGGGAGAGGGAGGGAGGCGAGGAGAGAGAGAGAGAGCGGAGAGGGAGGGAGAGGGAGGAGAGCGAGCGAGAGAGAGGAGCGAGAAGCGGAGGAGGAGGGCGGGAGAGAGAGGAGGGAGAGAGAGAGGGAGAGAGAGAGAGAGAGAGAGAGAGAAGAGGGAAGAGAGAGGGAGAGAGAGAGAGGGGAGAGGAGGAGAGAGGAGAGAGAGAGGAGGAGAGGAGGGAGGGAGAGAGAGAGAGAGGAGGAGAGAAGAGGAGAAGAGGGAGAGAGAGAGAGGGAGAGAGAGAGGGGAGAGAGAGCGACGGGTGAGAGAGAGAGAGGGTGAGCGAGAAGGAAAGAGAGAGAGAGAGAGGGAGCGAGAGTGAGAGAGAGGGAAAGAGAGGGAGAGAGGGAGAGAGAGGGAGAGAGGGGAGAGAGGTAGCGAGAGAGCGGAGAGATGGACGAGAGAGGGAGAGAGGCGAGAGCGAGAGGAGCAGAGCGTAGTACTCGATCTCTCTATTGCTCTCTCTTTCTCTCTATGTTCTCTCTCTTTCTCTCTTCTTATCGCTTTCGATACTCTATCTCTCTAGTATCTTCTTCGTCTCTCTCTCTCTCTTTCTCTCTCTGTATAGACAGCTGGGGCCATGCAAGTTCCTTGAGGAGTACAATTAAGGAAATCAGGAAGGGAAAAAGGGACAAATATTCTTAGCAGGTAAATAAAGGAGATTCTATAAGTATTTTTAACGAAAAAGATAATAATTCCGTAATGGGTCCCATTACGAGATTATGTGTGTAGTTGTGAGATATTGTTAAATGAGCACTTCCATCTGTATTTACCATGGAGGAGGTCATGGAGGCTTGGAAGTTCAGGCAAGAGAACAGTGATGTGCTGAACATGCCCACATTACAAAAGAGGAGTTCTTGAGAAGTGTGACAGTGGATAAAAGGGGCCTGACCTAGTGTTTCCTTGGATGTTGTTGAAAGTAAGGGAAGAAATTGCAGGGCCCTGGCAGAGACATATGTATCTTCCTTAGTCATGGATGAGGAAGATTGGCTAATGTTGTACCGTTGTTTAAGAAGAGCTGAAAGGAGATGCCATGGAACAACAGGGTGGGAAAGTTACCGGAGGGGATTCTGATAAACGGTGTCTATCTGCATTTGGAAAGATGAGGACTGATTTGGGATAGTCAGTGTGGCTTTGTGTGTGGGAAATTGTTTTTCATGAACTTTGAGTCTATTAGTGGTGACCAAGACATAAAGGGCACAAGGGTAGATGGACTTTGGTAGCGTCGCACATTACAAGCCATTCTGGAAGGATGGATCACAAGGGGTGCAGGGTGGATGAAGTCAGGGGCTGGTTGTGGATGGTTGTTTTGTAGATTGGGGGGCCTGTAACTAGTGTGCTGCAAGAGATGGAGTTGGGTTCCTTGTTTGTTAAAGGTTTGAATGCAAATGAAGGTGGCGTTATTGATAAATTTGCAGATGACTCCGAAATTGGTGGTGTAGTGGACAGCGATGGTTGTTGGCATAGCTATGAGAGGCCGAAGAGCCTGTTGCTATTCTGCACAAATCTATGTCTGAGAATTCATCTAGATCACCGACAAAGAACAAATTAGTTTCGATTTTTGTCAAATCTATAGAAAGGGTACGAATTTGATCTGTGGCAAAATGAGTACAACCCGAGATAAGGACCTAGCATAGTGAAGTTGAAGAAAACTTAATGGATTACAAGTTTAAAACAAAAACTCAAGAGTTCCTACATGATGCATAAGAGATCAGCTTTTATTTAGCCAAAAGAACCAGAACGGGTAAGAAAAATAAAATCTTGACTAATTAGGTTACAACTTGGAATGCTCTAACTGATGGTGATTAAAAATAATTTAGTAACTTTAAAAACATTAATTGGATTACGACTTGATTTTGGGGAAAGCACGAGGTGCCAAGAGTAGCTGCCAGCCCTCTTACCAGACTGGTTCAGTTTTGACAGGCCTAAATCACTGCTTTTTTTTTATTCTGCAATTTTATGTTGAGAAATTAAATTGGTGGAATTTCAAGCCCCTCAAAGTGATTATTGGTGTAATCCACCACCTTCGTAAAACATATTTTACTCTCATATCATTAAAGTGATTCCATTTTTCTAGAAACATTCAGTTTCAAAACATTTTGACTCTTCTACACGACATGATCCCCAATTGTAGCAACATACTAACTTGGAAACTGCAATCTGTGATATACACGCCTTCCAAAACTGATCTAAAAGTCCATGAAGGTAGCATTCTAATGTCCTGAAATGTTTTGGAAATCAAACATAATGCAATAAAATGAAGTGGACTATTTGGCGTGCATAAAATCACAACTTGTGGGGTCTCGACAGATGTTACTTGACCTGCTGAGTTCCTCTTGCAGAATAGATTTTTTTGCTACAAATTCTTCAACTCCATTTCCTCTTGAATGATTGAGACCATTTTCAGTTGCAAATGCTATACCAACACAAACTCAGCCCATTTTTGAAAACTTCTTTGTGTGACACCAGTACAAAGTTAAACTGGGCCCTTGTAAAAAAAAAAATTTTCCTTCTCCTAGGGTGATTAGGAACTGATTGTTAAAATACCCTCAACCTTGGCTTAAAATTTTCCATTAACATGCGTCCCAATTCTATCTTGAGACTGCAGTTATTGACTTGAGAACAATAGTGAAGAATAAGTAGAAGTGAATGAAAATATATTCTTAATTGTTTCCAGCTCAGAATGCAAACTCTCAACCAAACAAGAATTTTCTATTGAAATTGCACAGCAAGCAATTAGGAGGGCAAATGGTAGTTGGTATTTGGTTCAAAAGGATTTGGCAGACTCCAGTTGAGACTTATGGCTCCATCAATGTGGTATTATCCTGCTCATCCTGATTACATCTGGTGTATGGGATACGCGTGTAGCCTTTACAGATGGAAAGCTTCATGCAGACGGGAGTGGATCTTCGGAAGTTATTACCCAAGAAGCCTGAAAATTCTATCACCAAGTAAATATAGGGTGGAGATGCGTTTTTGGTTATTAAGTGATCTAGATCACTTTTCTATTCACCATGACTCAATTTCCTGTCTCATCATCATAGCCAATTAAAAGGCACGTCTTTTTAGAGGTTTGTACACTGGCTGCACGTGGATTTGGTTCATCAATCCCAGTGTTTTCCAGCAGCTTGGAAACCTCACATTTTAAAGTTCACATTCTCTAATTTGAAGAGATTTGGTCATGTTTGCCATGTGAATTGATTAGTAATTTTGCATCTTTTATTGAATGACATCTATAATAGGAATCATTCTGTTGCGTCTTTATGCAATGCATTGACACGCATCTGCTCTCTGTACAACTGATCATTTGAGTGTATACAATTTTGAAACAAATCTGTGGATAAATAGGAACAATGAATTTACTGTTCATTTGTATGAACAAGAGCAAAGGTCAGTGTGTACATTACTAGGTCATATTTGAACTACAAGAATGTAATCAGAGTTTACATTGTGCAGACATGGAATTATGGGTGCAATTTGAAATGGCATTTTCCAGTGTAATCAATTGTACATCGAAAGTTTAGCTGCAGCTTTAAATTACTTTTATTATTATAAATGTTTGACCCAGGAAACTAGGCACTTAATAGGAATGATATAGTAGTGGTGCTATGATATTTGTGTGTAAAGCTATCAGTATTTATTGACAGCCTCAAATTGTATAAATCTCCAGACTAACTAAGTTTGTTTAGATCCTTTCATGAGCACTGATTAATGATTTCTGAACTGCTCCAGCGGAAAATACTATTGAATTGAATTGAATATCTGAATTGAAAGATACAGCGTGGGAACAGACCCTTCGGCTCACTGAGACCTCGCTAATCATCGATCAGCTGTTCACACCGATTCTTTGTTATCCCATTTGCGTATTCACTCCCTACACACTGGGCAATTTAGAGGCTGATTAGCCTACAAACCCACACGTCAGTGGGATATGGGAGGAAACCAGATCACCCAAAGGAACTCCACACAGACAGCACCCGAGGTTGGGATCGAACTGGGATCTCTGGCACAGTGAGGCAACAGGTGTACCAGGTTCACCTGCTCCAATGACAGGTCTGGCACTGCCACCCTATCTGGGTGATAAAGCAGTCAAATTGTGCTTTTAACTCTATCTACGAGTTTGAAGATGCCATCACTGTGGTGAGCCGGATCATGAACAATGATGAGACAGAATACAGGAAGGAGATAGCCTGCATAACATGGTGTCAGGACAACAACCTCTCCCTCAATGTCAGCAAGGATAAGGAGCTAGTTGTCAGCTTCAGGAAGCTTGGAAATGTCACCAATGATATATCGTGAACCAACCACATTGAAGCGACAGTCTAGAATGCGCACAAACACCTCTGTTTCCTCAGGAGACTGGAAATTCGGTATGTTTCCAACGACTTACAGACTTCAAAAGTTGTTCCAAAAAAAGCAAACTGTTGGCTTGCATTACAGCTCAGCTTGCGAAAAAGACTGCATAAAGTGTGGAGAGTTGTGGATGTGGTCTAGTCCATCACACAGACCAGACTCCCCACCATTTGGGGGGGGGGGGGGGGGAGTGAGGGAGAACAAAGGTGGACCTGGCGCAGGGTACTGTAACTTTGTCAGTCCCCTTTAAGGGGCGACTGTTGCATACCTTGGGTATGCAAGCAAAGAATTTCACTGTGACTTTAAAGTATTCATTCATTCATTTATTCATTGACCCCCATCTACCCTTGGAAAAGCAACTAACATAATTGTCAAGATCTTTCCCTCTTCAGTCATTCCTTCTCCCTGCTCCTGTCGGGCAGGATATACAGAAGATTGAAAGCACACACCACCAGGCTCGGGAACAGCTTCTTTCTCTCATCAGCTTTGAATTGTCCTCCATAAGCCTGGTTCTCCAGCCTACCTCATGGTGGACATTGGCCTTTGCTTTGGAACTGTTATGCTACAAAGCTCAGCATTGTATTCTGTACTCTGTATCTTTCTCTTCATTCTACCTTTTGTTTTTGAGTTGGTTTGATTGTATTCTTGTGTAGTATCTGATTTGATTTTATAGCATGCAAACAGCTTTTCGCTGTACCTCAGTACATGTGACAACTAATAAAACTAACTGTAAAGTGGAAACACCATACAGGCAGCGTTATAGGTTGGGGTTGGAGTTAGAGGCAGAGCTGAACTACAGCATGACCCCATACCAGCCACTGACCTGCTTGAAGCTATGAGAACCTGACCAATGCTGAAATGAAAATCACTGTATTAGGAATTCTGTGAACAATGTGTTGCAGGGTATATTTTGTTTGGCAATTTCATACTGTGAGAACTGACAGTTGAACAAATTTGGTTCATCGTGCAAGATTAGATTGACTTTTTTTTGCTGCAAAAGGTAGCTACTCATATAAGTTGACACTTAACATGTTGCACCAGTTGGTGTGGGCTGCATGGGTCAGCTGATCATGTCAGTTTTACAGTTATGTTCTTAACGTCATAAATAGAGTTGTACTTTTGTTATACTTATTAAACGAGTAGCAATTTTTTAGTATAATAACTGGTAAATATTGCATAAGGTCTTCTGTTTCTTCGGGAGAAAATGCACAGTATTGATTCTCTTCACTGTCTTTCGTACTTAAAGACATAACAATTAAACCTCAATAGATCAAAGCACAACATTCTTGCATAGCTGTTTCAGGGTGCATGGCAAGATTGTACAGTAAGATGACTTGGAGGTGATGTTTTCAGCATGACCCAGCTGTGGAATGGAAGTTGTACACTATTTAGGTAATTTGTTGACGGATGCAATCTGTCAGATCTGAGTTTTGTTTTGCATGAGGAATCCTTTCAATTTCTATCCTGCAGTCATGCAACTGTTCTGAAACACAGCTAAAATGCTAAAAAAGAGGATAATGACTTTGCAGTTGGGACTTCAGATTAATTCTTCAAAGCTGATGATTTCATTTTGCCCAGTGGCCTTTTATTAATGTCAGGACTAGATTGGGATTTTATTCTGGGAGTTGACAATTTAACTGTGGTGATTTAAGAGAAACTTTTAAATAGGGAATAAGGCTAATGGCAGATCAGTACATTGAATTTCATGCACTGTTTTGACATTTTGTGTTATGTTCAGCTGGCCCCATGAATGCAAATGTGGATTGTTTTTGAGTCCCATAAATTTCACTTACTGGTAACTATTTTTATTTACTTCAATTCTTAAAATGCAATCTATCGTGTATATACAACCCCCCCCCCCCCCCCCCCCCCCTTACCACTTAGTTACTTGTGTGATTTTGGGGTGGATTAAACAAATCAGGAAAAAAAACTGGAAAATCAGTAATTCAAAACTTGTGTGCTGGTTATAAATAGAAAAAACACACTGATATTATAAACTTGCTTTCAGAATGCTGCAAATCGTGCTAATAGACCCATGAACAAGAGAACAAGTGTGGACAGCAATAGGATTTAAAAATCCTAGCTGTGTGCAATTACATGAAAATGTAATTTTCATAATATCGTTTCGTCTTGGGAACTTTGTTCCAGAAGGATTGTAGCTAACTGAAATTTTGAATGTTCGGAAATAATCAGCCTAAACGGCAAATGACCGTGCTAAAAGAAACCAATGTGATGCTATGACTGAAGGGATTATTTTCTATGCCAAACCCATTTCCTGCAGATTGCAAAGTTGTTTGAATTCCTGTGCCTGTGAATAAAGCATGGCAAGAATGCTAAAATCCACTACCTTAAATAAAAAAAGCATGGTATCCGTTCAGTACAGGTGCACAACCTTTTATCCGAAAGCCTTGGGACCAGACACTTTTCGTAATTCAGAATTTGTCGGTCTTTGGAATGGAAATTTTTTAGCGTAGATTTTAATGGCTGGCTCAGTGGTAGATTGCTCGGCTCATATCCGCAAGGTCGCGAGTTTGCGCCTTGATCCTGGCAGTTACTCGATCGCGAGTTTGAGTCTTCAATGTCGTTTTTTCTTGCAGAATAAATGTTTGTATGAAATACAGTGTAGGAGAAGTGTACTGACTGTGTGGGCAGAACTTTGGAAGTGATTGCCCACCAGTCTAAAAAGCCGCGGTGTCTCCCTGTCCCTGGGATAGCAGGGGGCGATCAAACAGCACAATACCCCCCTCCCCCTCCAACTCCAGAGGAATCCGCTCCCCGATGGGCCGCTACCAAAGATCATAGAGGAGCTCCTCTATGATCTTTGGCCGCTACAGCGACAAGTGGCAGTTCGCCCACAGCCCGAGCTGCGCCCCCTCATCCGCCACCCCAAGAACAAGACGTACCTTGCACACCATCAGCTTCTGCCCCTACGTGTTCCTCTGGAGTTGGAGCGGGGCTGGGCTGGAGTTACTGCTGGCTGTGGGTCCCTGGGATCTCCGTGCTTGCAGTGGGCCTGGGGGTCGGTGGGCGGCGGTGGGAGCTGTGGACCTACGGACCTACCTCCGTGGAGCTAGCCAGCTTCGGAGCGTGGGGAGCTGCGGGGGCGAGCTGCTGCGACCCGACTCCGGTGGATGGTGACACCGGGAGCTCGCGGGTCCCCGGTGGGAGACTGCTTTGCGGGGCACCGGCAGCGGCGACTTCTCCCGCCCGAATTGCGGGGTTGAGAGTGACCTGGAGGGGGGCCTTACAACGCCCGGCGCGGCTGTAAATTGCCGCGGACTTGCTCGCGCCCGCCGGGGGCTCCAACATCAAGACCCGGGGCAGGGCCCTACATCTCCCGGCGTGGCTTTGAGTGGCCGATCCCCGATGGGCCCCTACGACGCCCCGAGCTGCGCCCCGTCATCCGCAACCCAGGTTCCTCTGTAGTTGGAGTGGGGCTGGGCTGGGCTGCTGTTGGCTGTGGGTCTCTGGGATCTCCGTGCTTGCAGTGGGCCTGGGGGTCGGTGTCCCGTTGCTCCTGACGTCTCCGGTGACTGGCACTGACCTGTTATCGCCGACGTGAAGACAGTGCAAAGCCCCCGCGCCGGTGCAATGAGCGGGGAGCTGGAGAGGGGAGGGAAGGGGTCACACACATGGCCGGGAAGCAGAGGGGTGTAGGTGGGGTGATACTGAAGCGAGCGACAATCTGCTGCTGCCTGCCCGCTGAGTTAAACAGTTCCCACGCAAGACTCACGAAACACTGTGTATCGTGAGTACCGTGGGAACTTTTTAATTCAGCGGGCAGGCAGCAGCATATTGTCAATTATTTACCCTCCCGCGCAATATACCCTCATCTTCTCTTTTATGAATGGGGATTTAGTTCCCCTTTCTTCGAGGACCGACCGGAGGTTCCGCTGTCACCTCTGCGGGCCGCCCTCGGTGAACGTTTTCAAGGACCTTTCTTCAAGGACCGAAAAAATGGCCGCTATTCGGAGGTTTTCGTTATTTGGATCTTCGGATAAAAGGTTGTGCACCTGTATGTCCAAGAAGTGATGGAGTCCCAAAAGCTCATCCCTCTGGAATCGGGAAGAATAGACTTCAGGCATGGAACACCTTCAACTAGTTTATAGAATTTGCGCAGGCATGGCAAGTCAATCCAGAACTTTATTGCTATTTTGACTTAGTTGCTTGAAATGAAAATTATGCATCTATTGACTCAAGTTTTGAAAAAACAAATAAATATTGGACGCTAGTAAAAGTTGAGAAAACATCCCAAATTGAACTAATAAAAGCAAAAATGGAATCCCTTGCAAACATAAAATAAATTTCTTTAAAACAAAGCTTGCAGCTTATTTTGTACCACTTGTCTCATTTGATGAATCCCCTATGTTTATAATATTTTGGGCTACTTGTCCTTCAGCAATGATCAGAATAACAGATTTCCTCCAACCAGATATGAGGAAGATGAACGTCATTGTTTCAATCCCCAACACACTCTGATAACTATCAGAAGATAAGCTGGACTTTTCCCCTCTCCCATAGGCAAAATATAAAAAAGCTTGAAAGCAAACACCATCAGATTCAACAAGGCCAGAGATAAAAGCCTTTGTTCCAACCATCTGCCGTTCAAAAACTACCCTTGCCTGTCTGCACCTATTACCTGCCACGTTTTGTCCTGCCTCTCCCCTCTTCCAGCTTTCTTCTGTCCCCTACAATCAGTCTGAAGAAGGGTCTCGATCTGAGACATCACCTATCCATGTTCTCCAGAGATGCTGCCTGACCCACTGAGTTGCTACCAACAATTTGTGTCCCTTTGTGCTTTAACTAATATCTGCAGTTCCTTGTTTCTTCATAACCAAAACTCTTGAATAAAGAAATGTGTGGCAGTAAAATTGAGATTTATGGCTGTTTTGAAAAGACCCCTTCCAAGATTTAATAGTTCAAACAAAATGCCATAACTTGGAAATGATTTTATAAGTCAATTTATGTGGCAAGGCTATATTTGTTCAGCTACATCGGCCAATTTTTGTCTTTTTTCTTCTTGGTCTTCTGAGTAGATTAGATTTGGTTTTAAATTCGAAATGTTTTCCATTTTCTTCCTCTCTCACCTTCAAAAGATCACATTGCAGCATTTGACTTGATCTTTTGTATACTTAGTATGCTTTTGATCTTTTCATGCTTTGATCTCCAATTATCACACTTTCATTTTATTTCAAATGACCTACTCCAGAAATCCAATTTCATTGGATTAGAGTTTAGCATAAATTTAGATTTGAAGTAGGTCGAGGGAGGACCCCATCTCTCTTGCCCCATATTCAGGCCTGGATCACCTTGACAATGAGAATGCCAATGCCAGGATATTGTTCATTGACTACAGCTCAGCCTTCACCACCATAGTAATGAATAAGATAATCTCTAAATTTCTGGATTCTGGTCTTGAGACCTCCATCTGCAACTGGCTTCTGGATTATCTGACTAGCAGATGGCAGTTGGCTAGCATTTGCCATAATATTTCCTCCACTGACCTACAACACTGATGCCCCTCGATTGTGTACTAGTCCCTTGTTTTCCTTGCATATCCATCACTGTGTGGTTAAGTACAATGCCATCTCAATCTTTAAGTTCAAATCTACAACAATGAGACAAAATACCAGAAAGTATATAGTGTCATGGTGTCAGGGCAACAACCTACCCCTAACATCAGCAAGACGAGTTGGTTGTTGGCGAACGGCGTAAGAACAACCCTGTCCTCATTACAGAGCTGCTCCACCTTTAAGTTCCCAGGCATTCACCAGTAATCTAATCTGATCCTTTCATAGTGATGTGGTGATAATTTACTTGGGCATCTGAGAAGATTTGGCATGTCGAAGATTCTCTCAAGTTCCACAGAACGCAATAGAAAGTATTCTGACAAGATGCATCTCAGTCTGGTATGGTAACTGGCCTGCTCTTCACCACTGGAATCTGCAGAGAGTGGTGAACAAAGCCCAGTCCATCATAGCCTCATCACTTCCTTCTGTCCTGTCCATCTCTGTGTTGCATTAGAAAGGTTGGAAATATTTTCAAGGATTCCTATCATCTTGGCCATTTTCTTTTCTCTTTTCTGCCTTTTAGAAGAACATGCAAGAGTCTGAAAGCTTGAATGACCAAACTTGAGAATGGCTTCTTCCCCACTGATAGTTGACTCCTGAACAATCTGCCTATCAACCCCCCCCCCCCCCCCCTTTCCCCCATCCCCCTCCACCTGTATCTACCTATCAGTTTTCAGGCTTTTCCCATCCTCACCCCACCGCAATCGGTCTGAAGCAGGGTCCGGACCCCCAAGACATCACTTATCCATGTTTTCCAGAGATGCTGTCTGAATTGCTGAAGTACTCTGGTGCTTTTTTTTCCCCCCAGTCCAATTTGCCTCTTTCACATCCTCTTCCCAAAGGTGCTGGTACACATTCTGTTAAGTCTGCCTCATTTGGTTATACCGTTCATGTTCTTCAATATTCTTTTGCATGACTTGGGTTTTGCATTACAATTATGCACAATTCTGCTGTTTTACACTCTTATTTATTGTATTTATCATATTTTGTAATTTGAGCTCATGTGAACTAAGAGTTTGAATGTGCCTTGGTGCATAACCTAATGCTAATTGTCAAATAAAATTAGTTATTTTCAGTTCAAATCATTTACAGGGTGTAATCTAATATTTGTTCTCAGCCTTGTTTGTTAAAGATGGACAGGGTATATTTGAGTGATGAAGGTATGGGTATTCTAAATTTTGATATTGTGCTAAAGTTTAGAACGTTTCCAATTTGTGATGATGCGTGGCTTAGTTGTCCACTTCAACTTACGGGGGTTGCTGTCAAAACTAGTATCATGGAAGTGGATTTGCATGTGGTAGCACTTCCATTTGATCATTCTCTTTGCTCTTCCCTGCCATCAAAGTCGTGGGTTTAAGTTTTTTGTAAGCAGCCTTGATGAGTTGCTGTTTTGAATGTTTTGGGTTTAAATAAGAAATGTGATGATGAGGGTGATGTTCATCAAACAGGCTAGTTTCTTTCAAATAGTATTGGGTTGCTTCACGCATCGCTATTATATATTTGTCCCATGCTCTGTGTCAAAGCAAATATTTCTGCTGACACCTAACTTACTTGCATTATTAATACAATTACTCCAATTATTTAGCCCCTTTGACTACTCGCTAATTAAGTCACAGTTCTGTAAATCTATTCCAATTTTTATTCTTTCCTTTGAGCATTTCAGACAGCTAACCATATTCTTTCAGTGTGGGACTGACGATTGATTGCATCAAGTTTGTGGTGGCTATGCATGTTTACTCCGTGTATACTGCCTAGTTCCTAGTTGTTTTCTTGCCAGAGGCAGTTATTGATTGATAGTAAGATATAGCATGGAGGCAGGCCACTGAGTCCACACCAACCATCAATTACCCATTCACCCTAGTTCCATGTTATCTCATTTTTGCATCCACTCCCTATATACAAAGGGCAATTTTCAAAGACCAAGTAACCTAGAAACCTGCATGTCTTGGGGATATGGGAGGTAACAGGGGGGATATGGGAGGTAACGGGAGTATCTGGAGAAAACTCATGTGGTCACAGTGAGGATGTGTAAACACCACAGAAATAGTCAGAATTGTACACAGGTCTCTGGTGCTGAGGCAGCAGCTCTACCAGCCATGCCACTATGCTGAATATTAGCTGCATAATTATAAGGTGATAATGAATATAATTGTATGTTTCCTTTTCAGTTATTTCCATAAATTCTAATCTCGGATCAGAAAATTTTAGCAAAGATTCTAGCTAGAAGACTAAATAATTATATTAACAATTTAATAAATACGGATCAAACGGGATTTATACCCAAAAGACAATCATTTAATAATTTGAGAAGGCTTTTCAATATAATGTACTCCACAATGAGGACAATGAAGATATTTCAGTTGTTACGCTGGATGCAGAGAAGGCAGAATGGCAGTATTTATACAAGGTACTCCAAAAATTTAATACGGGAGAGAATATTATTAGATGGGTTAAACTACTTTACGATAGACCTACGGCAAGAATATTAACTAACAATATGCTATCTCCAAAATTTTACTTATCAAGGGGTAATAGGCAAGGTTGTGCCTTATCACCATTGCTATTTGCCCTTATGATAGAACCGCTGGCCGAAAGGATTAGAAATCACCCGAATATTCACGGATATAACACTAAGGACTCAAAGAATAAAATTTCATTATACGCTGATGATATCCTTTTATATATTACTAATACACAAACGAGTATACCCACATTATTAACATTAATTGAGGAATTCGGCTCTTTTTCTGGATATAGAATAAATTGGAATAAAAGCAAAATTATGTCTTTAAAACCACAGGATTCGAGACACTTACTAAAATTCCCCTTCAAAATTGCAACAGAAAAATTCAAGTATCTGGGTATTCAAATTACGAGAAGACACAAATCATTATTTAGTGCCAATTTTATGCCACTATTAAATAAACTGAATGATATGATTAAATTTTGGAAAACGCTCCCGCTCTCATTGATAGGTAGAATTAACGCTATAAAAATGACTTTCTTACCACAATTAATATATTTGTTTCAAGCGATCCCAATATATATTCCAAAATACTTTTTCAAAAAACTAGATTCTACTATCACTAATTTTATATGGGATTACAGAGCACACAGAATTCAACGAAAGCATTTGTGTAAACCTAAAGAAGTTGGGGGTTTATCATTACCTAACTTTATGTATTACTACTGGGCAGTGCATATTAAGAACATAATGTACTGGTTGGATAGTTCCACTCAGCAGTTGGAGTGGATAAGAATGGAGAAAGAGGAGTGCTATCCGCACGATATAGGAACGATCTTGCTCTCACCGATAAAATTGAATAGTATAATATATAAGAAGAACCCAATTATTCACAATACAATAAGAATTTGGAAACAAATAAAAGTATCCTTGAAATTAAATAATCTATCAGTACTAACCCCACTATTGAACAACCCCGCATTCAAACCATCTCTCATCGACAAAACATATCAACAATGGGATAGACTGGGGATTAGGAAAGTAGGGGATATGTATGAATTGGGCAAACTGTTATCATTTCAACATTTAAATTTAAAATTCAAACTGAAGGATAATCAATATTTTAAATATATACAGATATGTGACTTTATGAAGAAATATATACATAGATTTCAAACTATATTTTTAGACCCTTTAAAAGAAGCAATGAATATTAAGGCTGATTCACAAAAACTAATATCATACTTTTATAATAATATATTAAATAGAGAATTACCCTCAACAGAAGCACTAAGAGAAGATTGGGAACATGAGCTAATGATAAAGATCTCGAAGGATAGATGGGAAAAGTATCTGATGAACACACATAACTGTTCTATTAATGCAAGACATAATTTAATTCAATTCAAATTATTACATAGACTGTATTATTCAAAAACGAGGTTGAATAAATTTTATCCAAACGTCTCTCCCAGATGCGATAAATGTTTGTTTCAAAACGCTAATATAACACATTCATTTGTAGGATGTACAAAGTTGAATAAATTTTGGAGCGATATATTTGATATATTTACAAAGCTTTTCAAGTCCACAATAGAACCTAAAACGGAATGGATTATATTTGGAATAATAGTAGAAGATATCAATTAAAATAAAGACCAAAACGTTTTTTTAAATTATGGGTTAATAATTGGAAAGAAATTGATACTTAAATTTTGGAAAAATACAACCATACCAACTGTTAAAATGTGGATTAGGAATATGATGGACATAGCACGCCTTGAAGAAATGAGACTCCGACTAATAAATAAATATGACCAATTCTTAAGGTGTTGGTCTCCTTTCATCGACTTTTTGGAATCATGTGATGCAGCGGTACTGTAAAGATTGCTGATTTCAGTTCATGCCGTGGATAGATCTACATCTCCGAATAAAGATTTGAAAATTTCTCTTTTAAGGGGCCTTCTTTCCTATTTCTACTTTCTACTTTTTCTTTTTTTTATATACACACTTCATGTTTTCAATTCTCTACCATTTTCCTCTTTTTCCCCTTTCTATTGTTTTCTTTTTCTTGTCTTGCTTACTTCCTTCTCAAAACATAAAACTAGAGGTTGTACATAGAATGGATTACGGTATGACATAGTTGGCACCTAAAATTAGGTTCCACGGTACTGTTTTGTACTGTATTAACTTCTAATAAAATAAACAAAAAAAAACAACAACAAAAAATTCTAATCTCGATGCTATAACTTAGCACAAACAAAAGATGTACAAAAATACTTTTTTAAAAGGATATTGGGATGAGGATAGGTGATTGTGAGTGGGATATTTGGTATACTGATTGTATTGGGAAGGGTGATTTTAGGGTGATGGGTTGTATATATGACTAAGAGATACTGTATAGTATATGAGGGTTTTTTCTTTTCTTTTTTCTTTTTTTCTCTTTTTTTTGTATGGCATTGTAAATATTTGATTAGTGTATAAATGTAAATAATTTGGTGTACATATAGCTGCTGGTGTACATATGGTGTACATATAGCTGCTAAATTTGTATAAGATAATTATAAGCAGTTGAATAAGGGGTGGGAATTAATAAGCTTTGGCTTCTTCCTGCTCCTTTTCGGACACATACGATTTCATTTATTTATAGATATTGTTTATGACACTTTATAAATATTCTTGTTTTGTTTTTTGTATGCTGTTTCACACTTGCTTTTTATTCTTTTATTCTGTTCGAAATAAAGAATTAAATAAAATCAAAAAGTAAAATAATAAAAGATGTCCATAAATGCAAACTGCAATTACATGCCACTTTGACTTGCATTAATTACCAACTGCTGAATTCCTTGCCATTTTCTCCTCAAACCCATACATCATTGGAAGCTCACAGTTGTTTCAAGGTGTAAATCGTAAACTTTACTGAATAATATTGTTGTCTTCATTAGATAAACTGCAGTAGTTTAAGAAGACAGCCAAGCACTATCTTTTGGAAGTTAAATAGGGCCTGGCAATACGACTGCTGGCAACCTCCATATTCTGGAAACTGAATGAAAATAACTTTGTGCCATCATATTTCCTCCATACTGTGATTCTCAAATAGATATGTTGAAAAGTCACCAACCTGAAATACTATTCACTTCTCCATAAATGCTGCCTGATCTGGGAGTATTTCCAACATTTGGTAATAGTTGTTAGCAACTTTGCATTGGGTATGCTTGCTTTTATTTTGGAACTATACAGTGTTATGTAAGGGTGTAAGTTTTATTTTTTAAAAGGTCACCGGTTCTATCTTTAATCTTCCAATGATGCTGAAAGGATAAAAGATACAGATGGGAGTGAAAAGATTGTTTAATAGATATGACTGCTTCATTGAAGACCTTAACAACATAGGATTATATAACAAAAGCATAGATTCATTGCAAATTCAGTCTCATTAAACTTGCATACAAATGAGTTGGGTCACCAAAAAAGGTCAACTTGTTCAAATGCTTTAACTGTTGTGTGTTCTGGAACATTGCCACTTTCAGAGTATACTGTTCATGGAACATTGCTTAATAAATAGTATTAAATGCTGCTGGTGTTGGGTTCTGAGCAGTAGTTTTGACATTTAAAAGAGCATTCAGCTTTTCAGCCTTGAATGAATTGCGATATAGGAAATGTGGCAGCCAATCTGCACACAGCATGTTCCTGCAACAGCAGTTATAGATGGATAATATTTTAATTTCAGAAATGTTGAACATATGACTGATATAGCCCAGTTACTGGGTTTACTATTTGCCTTTTTTTGAAGTAAAGCCTTGCAATATTAACTAAACCTGATTTTAACCTCATCTGAAAGAGCAGAATTTGTTTAGTATTGCATTTGAATGCCAGCCTCTGCTCATTTTTAGAATGGAACTTTTAATATTTGCCCCCTATTTCCACTTTTGTTTTTCCCCCACTCGTTTTGTCCTCCTCCCTCCAAGTGCCACATGTTTAGTCACCAAAGGAGAGAGTTTGCTGTTGTTCCTGTACAAAATTTGATGAATTTAACGTTAAAATGTTTCAATATTTTTCAGCAGCCACCCATTTTTAAAATTTCAATTGGACCAATTTAGAATTAGTTTGGGCGTTATCTTGCCAGTGTATCATGCTCTTGGATCTCTGCCACTTCAACAGCAAATGGTCATTGCATTGTACCTGTTTTATGTTCCAACTTGTCCTTCTAGTGATTCATTTGCTTTTCTATTAAAAAGCAACTTGCCTTATAGTCTAATTGACACCAGAAGGTTTTTGCCTGTGCCACGTTATGGACTACTATCCACAACGTTCTGTTATTTTCGACTGAACTGTTGGGATTATGGACCAGAAGCAATGATTAGTAATTATTTTGGCATTTCAGCACTTTCCAGAGTTTTATTTTAATTTAATTATGCAGTTTTGTGGAGGTGCACAAGAGTAAGCAAAACAGCTGGACAAAATATTTTCAGAACACTGCACTTTTTCCAAGTGCAAATTTAGTTTGGCTTTTTGACACGTGTACGGAGGTACAGTGAAAAACTTTTGTTCTGTGCTAACCAGTCAGCGGAAAGACAACATGATCAAGAATGTCTGGCAAATGGATTTGTTGATAAATAGCTGGAACATTTGAATATTGATTAGAACCTGTTAATAGAATTTCTGTTTTTGTGTGAGAATGCTGACGTTTCCACTGGTTTTGGAATGCCTTGTCTATTTGCCTAAGAATTAACTGCAGATGCTGGAAAAAAATCGAAAATAGACAAAAAATGCTGGAGAAACTGAGCAGGAGAGGCAGCATCTATGGAGAAAAGGAGCAGACAACGTTTCGGGTCAAGACCCTTCTTCAGACTGATGGGGGGGGGGGGGGGGGAAGAAAGGAAGAGGCAGAGACAGTAGGCTATGTGGGAAGGGGAAGGAGGGAGAAAGCAAGGACTACCTGAAATTAGAGAAGTCAATATTCATACCGCTGGGGTGTAAACTACCCAAGCGAAGTATGAGGTATTGTTCCTCCAATTTACGCTGGGCCTCACTCTGGCAATGGAGGAGGCCCAGGACAGAAAGGTCAGATTCGGAATGGGAGGGGGAGTTGAAGTGCTGGGCAACCGGGAGATCAGGTTGGTTAGTACGAACTGAGCGGAGGTGTTGGGCGAAGTGATTGCCTTGTCTATTTATAGACCACCTTACTCATTCAAGAAATCAGAGCTTTGAAGCCAAGCCAGTGTTTAATTGCCTATCCCTAATTGTCCTTGAAGGTGATGCTGAGCTGTCTTTCAGAACTGGTGTGGGTAAACACCCAGTGCTATTTGGTAGGGAGTTTCTCAATTTTAACCCAATAATAGTGAAATGACAGCAACATGTTTCCAAATCAGGCTTGGGGAGCAACTTCCAGGTGGTGGTTTTAGCATGATTTTGCTAAACTTGTCCTTCCAGCTGGTAACGACCATTGATTTGGAAGGAGCTGTTGCATTTTCAATATATGAAGAGTCATAAAGGCTGAATATAGTGCAATCATCAGTGAACATCCGTACTTCTGATTTGGCAATTAAAGGAAGGTAATTGATGAAGCAGTTAAAGATGTGGCAGACGCCTTCCGGAGGTACCCCTGCGGCAGACGCCTTCCAGAGGTGCCGCTGAGAAGGCGCAGCCGGGACCACGTGGGCTGTTGGTGGAGCCTCGCAGCTGGCGGTGGAGTCTCGTGGCCTAGGCTTCCCGGGCTGAAACCTCGCAAGTAGGAGGTAAAGCCTCGCGGGCCGACTAAGCTCGCGGCCATCGGTGCCTGGGTCTGCAGACACTGCGACTGGGGCCTGGGTCGGCGCCACGGAGGCGTCAGGAGAAGACCCGGCAACGCTACCTTGGGTATGCAAGCAAATAATTTCACTGTGACTTGTCACATGTGACAATAAAATAATAATTTCAAATCAATTCAATGGTTGGGTCAAGGACACTGCCTAAAGGAATTTCTGTAGAGATGTCATGTGGCAGAAATGATTGATCTCATGTCAAGGGTTCCTTGAGACCACACAGTTCATCAAATGCTGCCTTGATGCTAAGAACAGTTACTCTCAATTAACTTCTGTAGTTCATTTTTTTAAATCCATGTTTGAACCAAGGTTTTGAATACAATGTTTGAATAAGATCAGGAGATGAGTGACTTTTGCAGAATACAAACCGAGCTTCTGAAAGCAAATTGTTGTTAAGTGAGTGCCGCTTGATGGAACTATAGCTTATCTCTTCCATCACACTGACCAAAAAGAGACTAAAGGGGTGGCAATTAGTTGGGTTGGATTAGTTTTGTGTGCAGATCATCAAGGCAATTTTGCACATTATTGGGTAGATGCCTCCATGTCCCTAGATTGGCTGCTGGTTCCATAAACTCGCTTGGTATCTCATTTTTGTTTCATCAGTTTTTAGTTCCTTTGGGGACAATTGGATCTTCCTTCACAGGTAAGGTGAGATGTCCTGTCCTAATTCTTGCACTGAGTATTCAACACAATTCCTGATTTTGGCTACAGAGACTGCATCTGTCTCCCTGATTTTATCTTATTCTAGCCACTGCTATGTTGGTTTTTACTTGACCTCTCATATCACTGAATTGGTCGCTTTGCTGTTTGACCCTGCATACCTTGTCCTTTATAGTAGAGCAGGGTCTCTGGATCAATATCTGCACCTTGAGCACTACCTCAACAACTTGCTAACCTGACCTAGACCTGTGCATATTCCGCACGCTGAAATAGTGTATTTCATTTGCAATTAACAACGTTATTGGTTTGGCACTTTGCTTTGGATCACTCACGAATAGAGTGCTGGTAAGGCTGACATTCGTTGTTCATCTTGAATATCCATTTTGAACATTGATAATGAGACAACTTGTACAACTTCAGTCCCTGTACAGATGCTCCTGCAATGGGGCCATGAAACTACGGAATTGCAATTATATCCATTTCTTGGCTATCCTTCCCTAGTTGGGCTAAGGATTTTTTTGATTTTCCAATAAATTGCTCATTTATATCAAGCCGTGAGGTGTGTTTAATGCTTTAATATGGCAGCTTGATAGCACTGTATTGCCACGAGGAACTACTCTGCAGTCCCATGATAACCTTAATCCAAACTAAGAGCAAAGAATTGAAATCCAGACGTGAGAGTGACAGCTTTTGACTTTAAGGCAGCATTTCACCATATGGCATGGAATGCCCCTGGTAAGATTGAAGCGTATGAACATCAAGTGGAAAATGCTTCAATAGTTGGAGATAATTATCTTTGTGTGGTTAGGTGAATGTTTGTCAGTCATCCCAACCCATTTGGGCATCGTTGCAGGAGCTCTTTAGAAGGTCCATCTGTCTCCTCAGATTCTGGTGAACTTCTACCGCTGCACCACAGTATGGTATGGCAACTGCTCTGTCTCCGACCGGAAAGCACTACAGAGGGTAGTGAAAATTGCCCAACGCATCACCGGTTCCTCGCTCCCCTCCATTGAGTCTGTCCAAAGCAAGCGTTGTCTGCGAAGGGCGCTCAACATTGCCAAGGACTGCTCTCACCCCAACCATGGACTGTTTACCCTCCTACCATCCGGAGGCGCTACAGGTCTCTCCGTTGCCGGACCAGCTTCTTCCCTGCGGCTGTCACTCTACTCAACAACGTACCTCGGTGACTGCCAATCACCCCCCCCCCCCCCCCCCGGACACTCCTCCCACAGGAAAAACACTATGACTGTATGCATGTAAATAGATTTATTTATTGAAATCATATTCTATGTCGCTCTTCCAAGGAGATGCTAACTGCATTTCGTTGTCTCTGTATTGTACACTGACAATGACAATGACAATTAAAGTTGAATCTGAATCTGAATCTGAATCTTTAGAGCAGTGTTCTAGTGCACTGCTGCCTTGTTTTTGAAACCCTTACTGTGGAGAAAATTTGTAAAGACCCCTTTGTTGAAAACTTTCTTATATTTACTGTAATAGCTCTGATTTCAGAACTGAAAGCAAAAAGCAAGAATCACTGCATGGAAAGAAGCAAGTTTTATGCCCAGTCTGAAGTTTCAAGAATCCTTCTCTTCGTTCTGTCTCTCTGTTCTGGAGGTGTTCTGGGTGGGTAGCATTGCAGAATGGAGGAAAGAGGTTGGGAGGTTGCAGGGTTGATAGAGGACTGCTGTCTTGTCCAGTGTAAATGCATTTCTAGTGTGCTTCAATGAGAAGTCCACAATGACTTCAAACTCTGTCTCCAAAGATATATCCATGCAAATGCCAACTGCACAGTCTAACTGGATTATTGAGGTTTACCTGATTTTGTTTCTGGATTATAGTAGTCATGGGTTAGATTTCTCTCATTTTTGTAAAGGAACAATCGTGCAAGTAACCATGCACCTGCACTCCTAGATCCCTCTGCTCTACAACACTCCCCAGTGGCCTTACCATTCACTGTGTAGGTCCTGCCCTTGTTAGACGTCCCAAAATGCAACACCTCACACCTCTCTGTTTTAAATTCCATTAGCCCACCTGGCCAATCGATCCAGATTCTGCTGCAATCCTTCACAACCATCTTCACTATTTGCAAAACCACCCACTTTTGTATCATTAGCAAACTTGCTAATCTTGCCCTGTATGTTCTCATCCAAATCATTGATGCTGATGACAAACCGTAATGGGCCCAGCACCGAACCTAGAGGCACAGCACTAGTCACAGGCCTCCAGTCCGAGAAGCTACCTTCCACTATCATCCTCTGCTTCCTTCCATGGAGCCAATTTGCTATCCATTCAGCTATCCTTGGATCCCATCTCTCCTTGGATCTCATGTGATCTAACCTTCCAGCGCAGCCTATCATGCGGAACCTTGTCAAATGCCTTACTGAAATCCATGCATACAACATCTACAGCTCTGCCTTCATCCACCTTTTTAGTCATGTCTTCAAAAAAACTCAAATCAAATTTGTGAGACACCACCTCCCAAGTACAAAACCATGCTGACTATCCCTAATCAGCCCTTGACCGGCCCAATGCCTGTATAACCTGTCCCTCAGAGTACTCTATAGAAGTTTCCAACTACAGATGTTAAGCTCATTGGCCTATAGTTCCCAGCATTTTCCGTACAGCTCTTCTTGAAAAGAGGCACAACATTTGCCACCCTCCAATCTTCTGGCACCTCTCCTGTATTTAAGGACGACTCATAAATTTCAAGCAGGGCTCCCGCAATTTCCTCTCTGGTTTCCCACAATATCCTCGGATATATCTGATCGGGCCGTGGATATTTGTCTACCTTCATACACGATAGTACCTTCAGTACTACTTTGACGGTGACACTGGCTGCTTTCAAGACACTTCCATTGACTGCCCCAAGATCCTCCGTCCTCGATAAATACAGAGGAGAAATACTCATTGAGGACCTTGCCCATCTCCTGTGGCTCCACACAGAGGTGACCGCTTTGATTCCTGAGAGTTCCCACTCTCTCTCAAGTTACCCTTTTCCCCCATGTATTTATAAAGTATTTTGGGATTGTCAATGCTACCCGCCAGAGCCATCTCCTGACCCCTTTTTGTCCTTCTGATCTCCTTTTTCAGTTTACGCCTCAGTTCCCAAAACTCCTCCAGGGATGATGTGAAAAGATTTTCCTTATTAGGCTATGCAAAAGATTGCAGTTGTTTGGTTCATGCTGGATAGATGTCTCTTCCTGTTCATCATTAGCTTGTATATATCTAAACTTTACCATAAACACTTGATTTATTTAGCTCAGCATCTGGAAGCCAAATATAACTTGATTCTGCTGCTCCACTGTATCAAATGGATTTAAGATTGTAAACAGTGAGAGTTGCTTTTCAGATCCTGGATACCTTCAAACCAAATTCAGCAAATCATAAAACCAGTTAGTGTTCCATGCTCTCCACTTTGGTGATCTTCGGGGTTGAATTGTGGATTGATTTTTATTGTGAGCTGAGCTAACAACCTGGTGTGTGCTGTCTTTGAGCAAAAGGCTTCAATTGAGCTAGGCTTGATCAGAGAACTCCGCAAAGTATTTTGCCATACAGTTTGAAATTCATTTCTGCTCAAAGCAGTCTTTGTCAGATGTTGCATGTCTTGACACTGTGGAATTAGTACAAAGGAAAGCAGTAATTAAGTAAGCATTTAGAAGCTCTGAAAAAACCCTACATTTTTGTGTCTTGCTTGTTGCCTCAACCAATGTCTAGCACTTCACCTCCTGTCAACAGTGCAGATGTGCATAGATTGTGCTATCTATTGTGGGGTGCTGTGGGTGTTTTTTGAAATATTTTTGTTTATTTTATCTATTGAGTACTATGTCATTATACTCAATATACTATGTTTACAAATTTGTCATGCTGCTGTAAGAATTTCGTAGTTCCGTTTCAGGACATGTGACAATTAAACACGTTTGACTCTTGCCTTGACTATCTGTGCTTTGGCCTTTTTGTTTTGGGAGGGTGGTTTGATTGTTCAAAATATAATCTTGGAGGATTAAGATGAAGAACACAGATTCTAAAATACTTTTAAGGTACTTCAACTTACTTGAAATTGCAAAAAATTTCATCTTTTTATTTCTCTCCATTCCCCATTACAGGTAGGATTAGTGTTAAAACAGGCACGAAAGACTGCAGATGCTGGAATCTGACCCAAAACTAATTGCAACAAATTAGCAACTGCTCAAACGGGTCACCTTTGAGTTTGGTGCACGTTCTGATCATGTAATCTACATGTAAGCTACATAGTCCATTGCAAGCCATGTTAAAAGTTTCCCAATGTCTAGAATTGTTCAATGACATCTGATTTAAAAATCACAGCACATGATTGATTGAAATTATCCAGCTTCATTTCAGAAATCTTTTAAACATGAATTATGCTGTTTCCTGATTCAGAGTACAGAAAGCAGATCTTGTATCAGACCTATGCAAGCTCAGCAATAAAGCTCAAGTGATGTAGTGAAAGATTTTTTTGATTTTTTATGGAGACCTCCTGAGCTGACACAACTCATAGCCCATAGGGCAGTGTTCCCTGCTTGCTCAGTTCCTGAGACCTGCTCAACTTGTAGCCGGCATCTGAAGGAATTAGAAAGATATCTTTGCAGAATCATTAACTTAATTGCAGGATAAGCGATTCAACATCCATGTCTTTTCTCAGATCAATGGCCCTAAGGTCCTAATTGCTCTGTCGCCCTATGTTGGGCAGGCCATCATTGTCTGCAAGTCCTAACCTAATGGATCCTGACTACGTGTGCTGTCTGTACGGTGTTTGTATGTTCTCCCGTGACCTGCGTGGGTTTTCTTCGGGATCTCCGGTTTCCTCCCACACTCCAAAGACATACGGGTTTGTAGGCTAATTGGCTTGGTATAATTGTAAATTGTTCATAGTGTGTAGGATAGTGTTAGTGTGTGTGGAGATCGTTGGTCGGTGCAGACTCGGAGGGCTGAAGGGCCTGTTTCCGCACTATATCTCTAAACTAAACAAAACAAAACTGGAGCAGAAATGCAGATTTAGACATAGGACAGGAAGTGCACAACGCGGGAAACCTACACACTGATTCCTTCAGTTCCCCCTTCCTTATTTTCTCCCCCCTAATTCAGTGTCTCTGCCTCTTCCCATCGTTCCCATTTTATGCTGTTAACCTTCCCTTTATCTTTCCCCACTTATTGGATCCGATTCAGGCCCATTCTCCTTTGTTTCCAGCATCTGGTTAGTTTCATGTGCAAAAATTTTTTTTTCCCCTCTTGATTTCTGTGATTTGACCTCCCTGGACGCAGCAGCTCGGCTGCCAGAAACCTGTGGTTCTGCTGGAACTCCACATAACTCTCTGGGGGAAATTTTCACCTGCCTACACAATGTTGCCTGGTCTCAATAGCTGGTGTGTGGTCCTGGCATGGGATATATGGTTGGTGTAATCAAGAAGGCATGCCAGCACCTCTACTGGAAGTTTAGAGATTCAGCATGTCATTGAATACTTTAACGAACTTCGACAGATGCACTGGAGAAGTTATCCTAACTGATTGTATCATGGCCTTCTAGAGCAATTCCTACGCACAGGAATATTTGAGGTTGCAGACTGGTGGACTCGGTCCCATCGACTGGTGGACTCGGTCGGCACCGCCCGTCCCATTGCATTGCGGGCATCTACTGACGCGATGCTTCAAGAATGCAGTCTACCATTAAGGATCCACACCATCCAGGTCATGCCCTCTTCTCATTGCGACCATTGCGCATGAGGCACAGCATCCAACCCCTGAAAATGTGCCTGATGTCACATGCCAAGTTCCAGAACAGCTACTTTGCAACAACCATCGGATTCTTGAGCTGTAGAAACAAGTAACTGCAAATGTTGGTTTACAAAAAAAAAAGATGCCCAGTGCTGGAGTAACTCAGCGGGTCGGGCAGAATCTCTGGAGAACATAGATTGTTGCTGTCTTCAAGGAGACTTGGCTTTGTCATCTTTTAATGTAATTGGAGTTGAGAATTTGAAGATGACCATGCTATTAGTGCTGAGATCTCCATAAAATCATGTTTTTTAGAGTGTGAATTAGTTTCCCTTAACTTTTGTTAACTGACTCCACTGTTTTCTGGCCTGTGATTACCAATCCCTTTTTGGAATTTTATTGGTTTGCAGAATTTGAATATGACTGAATGGGTCAGTATTGAAATGGTATCCTTAATTGCTCCATGTGTGAATAATTTTCCCTAGACAGAAGCTATTTAAATGAGCCACATTGCTGATGGTTTGATGTTGATGATAGGCCAGACAGCCCAAGGGAATTTGTCAGCCATCTGGTGGGTTCGGTCATCACTGACTCGTTATTTCTTGCAGATTTACTCGTTAAATTCATCCCCCACCCCCTGATGTTGGATTTCAACTGGTATCTCCACATAAGTTGTCCAGGTCTTTGGCTTTCTTGTCCAATCATTTAACGTCAATGATGTTTGCAGGGGATCTGCACCTTGCATTTGAGAATATTTTCATAAAATGGAAATAGCAATGCTTAAGAACCTGCAAAGACAATTGCCACTTTACAAATACAGAATATACATATATTTCCAAGAGATTTGGAGCAATGTTTTTGCTTGAAGATTCTATGATAATCCCTGCTGATAAATCTGGTTATGTTCTATGTTCTTCTATGTTTGCATTGATATTGTGATGAGGAATTAATTAGTAATGAAAATGACCTGCTTTTGTTGGTTTATTCCAAAGATAGATACAAAATGATAAACTCAGTGGGTCAGGCAGCATCTTTGAAAACGGATAGGTGACATTTCGGCTTGGTACCCTTCTTCAGACTGATTGTAGGGTGGGGGAAACAGCATCTTGCGTTTCACTTGGATAGCTTACAACCCAGAGGTATGAACGTTAAATTCACTAATTTTGGGTAACTTCCCCATTCCCTTCTCCTCGCTTTCCCGACCCCCCTGCCCCTTGCCCCCTCCCTTCCTTCACTAAAAGTGGTTTAACGAGTTCCACAGTTCACAACAATGTATTCCTCTTGGGATACCACTGCCCCTAGCCAACAGTTGGGCCATCGGTAAACCACCTCGCCTGACGTCATCCGTTGCCGGCCCTGATATGTCCTGGTCTTCTGCTTCCAGTACTTCCTCTCTTCCCCTTCCCCCTGAAGAAGCATCCTGACTTGAAATGTAATGTATCCATTTTCTGCAAGGAATTAATTGGTTTGGTTCAGCTCTAATTTAAAGCATAGTTTGAATTTAACAATCCACTGATATTGTTGAAGGAAACATTATGGCCCCTAGTCCACTTTGGAAAAACATTTAGTTTTCTACTGGTATCTACTATTCTCAGTTTCATAAATATTTAAATTACAGTTGGCATTGTTCCTTTATCCTTGCCACGGTTCTTAAAATGTCTCTAGGATATATTTTTTAATTCTGTCCTGGGGGAGTGGAGAGAAAGGAGGAGGGAGAAGTTCAAATTGCATTAACTTGCTCAGGGCTTCTTGCAGTTTCTCAGTTCTGTTGCATGTGTGAATATTTAGGGGATGATGTGGGTTCAGGCAGTAAAACTGGTACTGGATGCAATTATAATAGTTATATTCTACAAAGGCATTTCCTGTCTTTTTTTTCCTTCCCCCACTGGAATTCTTTTATCTGCAAATTGACCAAAACCACTAAATAGAGGCTAGGAGAGTTCTGTCCTTTCATTGAGTTTTTTCTTTTTCACACGGCATCTTCTATTTTCCTTTGGTTTCAGTTGTTGCACTGATTTCAAGAGGAGAAACCCAGCTGATAAGATCAGAAACTGGTGCAAAAGTATCAAAGTGAAAAGATTTAACCGTTTCAACAACCTGAATATTATTTTAAACTACTGCAAATGGAAGAATTTTCCTCAATTCATGGAATCTAAGCCAACAAAAATTTGTTTTTGTTTTTAATAAATTTTCAAATAAATGATGTCAATACATTTGTCTAATGAACTACAACTGCGTACCTCATCTTTTCTTCCCGTATTGTCTTTTTAGTTATCTTCTGTTGCTCTTTAAACATTACCCAATCCTCTTGCTTCCCGCTCATCTTTGCTACGTTGTACTTCTCTTTTATTTTTATACTGTCCCTGACGTCCCTTGTCAGCCACGGTCGCCCCTTACTCCCCTTGGAATCTTTCTTCCGCCTAGGAATGAACTGATCCTGCACCATTTGTATTATTCCTAGAAATACCTGCCATTGTTGTTCCACTGTCATCCCTGCTAGGGTATCTTTCCAGTCAACTTTGGCCAGCTCCTCCCTCATGGCCCCATTGTCCCCTTTATTCATCTGTAACACCTCTGATCTACCCATCTCCCTCTCCAATTGTAGATTAAACCTAACCATATTATGGTCACTACCTCCTAATGGCTCATTAACCTCAAGTTCCTTTATCAAATCCGGTTCATTACATAACACTAAATCCAGAATTGGCTTCTCTCTGGTCGGCTCCAATACAAGCTGCTCTAAGAACCCATCATGATGGCACTCTACAAAGTCTCTTTCCTGGGGTCCAGTACCAACCTGATTTTCCCAGTCTACCTGCATGTTGAAATCTCCCATAACAACCACAGCATTTCCTTTGCTACATGCCAATTTTAACTCCTGATTCAACTTGCACCCTTTATCCAGGCTACTGTTTGGGGGCCTGTAGATACGCCCCATTAGGGTCGTTTTACCCTTATAATTCCTTAGTTCTATCCATACTGACTCCACATCTCCTGTTTCAATGTCACCCCTTGCAAGGGACTGAATTTAATTCCTCACCAACAGAGCTACCCCACCCTCTCTGCCCACCTGTCTGTCTTTTCGATAGGTGGTATACCCTTGAATATTCAGTTCCCAGCCCTGGCCCTCTTGCAGCCATGTCTCTGTAATTCCCACAACATCATACTTGCCAATTTCTAACTGAGCCTCAAGCTCGTCCACTTTATTTCTTTATTTCTTATACTGGAGTATCTGGAGTATATGTTTTTAAACTTCTGTACCTGGAGTATATGTTTTCAAACTTCTGTATTTCCTGCCTGTTGGGAGAGGGGAGAACAGGGAGTGAGCGGGCAGACTGGTCCTTGATTATGCTGGTGGCCTTGTTGATGTAGCGTGAAGTGTAGACGAAATCAATAGAAGGGAGGGTGGTTTGTGTGATTGTCTGGACTACGTCCACAACTCTCTGCAATTTCTTGCAGTCTTGGATGGAGTTTTTCCCAAACCAGGTTGTGATTGCATTCTGATAAGATGCTTTATAAGGCATATCCATAGATGTAGGTGAGGGTTGATGAGTACATGCTGAACTTCCTAAGCCTTCTAAGGAAGCAGAGGCATTGGTGTGCTTTCTTTGCCATAGCTTTGACGTGGCTGGTCCAGGACACATTGCTGGTGATATTTATTCCTGGGAACATTGAAGCTTTTGACCATCTCTACTTTGGTGCCATCAATATAGATTGGGTTGTGTATGCTGCTTTGCTTCCTGAGGTTGATCATAATCTGTTTTGGTTCACTGACATTGAGGGAGAGAGGCTCTTTTCTTGGCACCAAGGTACAAGGTTCTCAATCTCCTTTCTGTGTATCATCTATTTGATATCTGGCCCACTACAGTGGTGTCATCTGTGAACTTGTAGATTGAGTTGAATTGGTATTTGGCCACACAGTCATAAGTGTATAAGAAGTATGGTGGGGAGCTGAGAACGTTTCCTCGTAGGGCACTAGTGTTGAGAATTATTGTAGAGGTGGATTTTTCACCTATTCTCACTGATTGTGATTGTAGACACAAAATGCTGGAGTAACTCAGCGGGCAGACAGCATCTCTGGAGAGAAGGAATGAGTGACTTTTCGGGTCGAGACCCTTCTTCAAGCTTCTTATCCAGGTTTTCCAGGGATGAGTGTAGGGGCAGGTAGATAGCATCAGCCACGGACCTGTTATGGTAGTAGGCGAATTGCAGTGGATCATGGTTGCTTGGTAGACTGGAGTTAATAAGTTCTATTGCCAGCCTCTCAAAGCACTTCATGATGGTGGATGTCAAGGCCACTGGACGGTAGTCATTAAGGCATGAGATCTTACTTTTCTTTGGCACCAGAATAATTGTGGCCTTCTTGAAGCAGGTGGATACCTCAGAACAGAGTAGGGAGAGATTAAAGATGTCTGTGAAAACACCCGCTAGTTGGTCTGCTAAGTTTCTAAGGACGCGGCCAGGGACTCCATCTGGGCCAGTTGCTTTCCATGGGTTCACCCCTGGGAAGGCCAAACTTACATCTACAACAGTGGCTGCGGGTACAGGCATACTCTAATCTGCTGGGACAGATGTCATCTACCCAAAGTGAGCATAGAATGCATTAAGTTATCACTAGCGATACTGCCTGCCTGACGTTGGTTTATAACCCGTGACAGTATTCAAGCCTTGTCACAGTCAACGGGTGTGTCGAGGCTTATTGGTAGCGGAGTACAGTTCATTCAGAGCAAGCATGCCATCAGCATTGTGAGGAATGTGGATTGCACTCAGGATAGCTGAGGAGAATTCCCGCTGTACCTTCAAGGTGGTGTAAAGCTGAGCTCTATTTGGAAAAGACTACATAGCTCATCCAGACTTCACAATGTCTACATTTTAATTTAGTGTTTTAATTTGTTTTGTTAGCAATGTTATTTTTGTAATTAATTGAAGGCTTATTAAATGGTCTTTTTAATACAGCATTAAAGTGTTCTATACAGGGTTCAGGTCCTGCATTTGAAGGGATAAGTGCTCCATTATACAGAATATTTTTCCATGATTGCTTTGATGTTGACTGGCTGGTTCCAATAACTTATTAGCTGAGAATAAAGCTAACATTGTAATTAAAATTCTGGGTAGAAAAGCTGTCTTTTCACACGGGAACCTGTTCCTGCTTTCTCAACCAAATAGGGATTTAGAAAGTCCATAAAATATAGTGGATATTAGTTTCTGATTCATTTCAATAAAGTGAATATTTTTAGTGCTTTCTGATATGTATCTGAAAAGTAATGGCACCTATTATGCATCTATATTATAAATGAGTACATTTATTTTGCAAAAAAATCTTAATCTATACTTGAAGAACCCTGGTAACTAAGGCTGTGAGCCAAGTGCTAGAGGGTAGGATAAGGCTGGGTGGCTCTTTAACAAGAACAGGTACTGTGGGGTGAATGGCCTCCCTGTAAGATTATTTTCCCTCCTGTTATTGCCTGTACACAATTGGCCATGTGTGCAAGAAATGTGTAATACCTTACACTTAACAGCCAGTCAGGGAAATGAGCATGCATTCAATATACATTTGGAAGAAAATTGACTTGGTAAATGGACCTTGTGTTTTTTAAATCCCTGTAGTGTATTCCGGTGCATAACTTGTAGATTTGTTAGCATGTTAGAATTTGATTGTTTTAATTTTTCAGTCTAATGGACAGTATTCTGTCATGTTTCTGATCTAGGCATTAAGGATGTGCTGATTAATTGTTTGCTGCAGAGTACATGGCCTTGCCACTCCTTATTGGGTTTCTGGTTAAGAATCATTTTCTCTCCTCTCCCCTCCCCCCAAAGGAATATCAGAATGCTTGTTAATGGCAGATGACTTGATGATAATCATGTGTCTAATTAAAGGTCACATCATCCCCACATAGATTTGTTAAATGGAAGCCACTTTCTAGTCATGCATTTCTAATCTAGTTGGACTCTTTCTGTGACTGAATGCCTGTTCCCACACTTAATCTTTGTTGTCAGCGTTAAACTTGAAAATGATATCTTGGCAAAGGTTATCAAGCACACTTCATATTTTGCCCATTTCAGGGCACCATAATGTTTGGGACACAGCAATGTAATGTAAATGAAAGTAGTTATGTTTAGTATTTTGTTGCATATCCTTTGCATGCAATGACTGCTTGAAGTCTGCGATTCATGGACATCACCAGTTGCTGGGTGCTTTCTCCGGTGATGCTCTGCCAGGCCTGTGTTGCAGCCATCTTTAGCTTATGCTTGTTTTGGGGGCTAGTCCCCTTCAGTTTTCTCTTCAGCATATAAAAGGCATGCTTAATTGGGTTCAGATCGGGTGATTGAATTGGCCACTCAAGAATTTACCATTTTTTTAGCTTTGAAAAACTTCTTTGTTGCCTTAGCAGTACATTTGGGATCATTGTCTTGCTGTAGAATGAACCGTCGGCCAATGAGTTTTGAGGCATTTATTTGAACTTGAGCAGATAGGATGTGTCTATACACTTCAGAATCCATTATGCTACTACCATCAGCAGTTGTATCATCAATGAAGATAAGTGAGCCAGTACCTTCAGCAGCCATACATGCCCAGGCCATAACACCCCCACCACCGTCTTTCACAGATGATGTGGTATACTTAGGATCTTGGACAATTCCTTCTCTCCCCCATATTTTTCTCTTGCCATCACTCTGATATAAGTGAATCTTCGTCTCATCTGTCCACAAGACCTTTTTCCAGAAGTGTGGTTGCTCTTTTAAGTACTTCTTGGCAAACTGTAACCTGGCTTTTGTAGCTAACCAGTGGTTTGCATCTTGCAGTGTAGCCTCTGTATTTCTGTTCATGAAGTCTTCAGCGGACAGTGGTCATTGACAAATCCACACCTGTCTCCTGAAGACTGTTTCTGATCTGTCGGACAGGTGTTTGGGGATTTTTCTTTATTATAGAGAGAATTCTTCTGTCATCAGCTGTGGAGGTCTTCCTTGGCCTCCCTGTCCCTTTGTGATTAGTAAGTTCACCAGTGCTCTCTTTCTTCTTAATGATGTTCCAAACAGTTGATTTTGGTAAGCCTAAGGTTTGGCTGATGTCTCTAACAGTTTTGTTCTTGTTTCTCAGTCTCATAATGGCTTCTTTGACTTTCATTGGCACAACTTTGGTCCTCATGTTGATAAACAGCAATAAAAGTTTCCACGGGTGATGAAAAGACTGGAGGAAAGACTAGGTGCTGAGAGCTCTCTTATACCTGCATTAAGGAGGCAATTAAACACACCTGAGCAATTACAAACGCCTGTGACGCCATGTGTCCCAAACATTATGGTGCCCTGAAATGGGGGGACTATGTATAAACACAGCTGTAATTTCTACATGGTGAAACCAAAATGTATAAAAATGGCCTTTAATAAAATCTGACAATGTGCACTTTAACCACATGTGATTTTTTTCTATTACAAATCTCAAATTGTGGAGTACAGAGGCAAATAAATAAATGATGGATCTTTGTCCCAAACATTATGGAGGGCACTGTAGGTTAGTTCCTGAGGTTGATCACATGATGGCAGCCTCTGCCTACAGTCTGTCTGTTTTTCCATCTATTTTTAATTTTTAGTCTGTTTAAAATGTATGTGTTGGAGTTTCCTAGTATTTTTATGTGGGGGGGAGGTGGGTAGGGTAAGGGAGAAACTGTTTCCCAGTCACTTCCTGGCGAGGATGCGACTATTCTCTAGTCACTGTACCAATTGGTGCATGTGACAATAAATGTCTCTTGTCTCTCTTGTCTTGTCTAAACTCTCCTGACCACCACCCCAGCAGTGAGACCTTGCTCGCAGTGAGAACAAGACACTTAATGAACACTGCTACTCATCCTTTTGGATTGCTTTCCATCACCAGTAGTCTTGCACCAGTTTTGTCAGTGAAAGCCGGCAGACCAGTGCAGAAACTCTACACCTCTCCTTGAAAACCTAGGGCAGCAGGAATTTCTTCAAAGTTTTGGTCAGCTCTGCACTCCCTCAGTTTTCTGTGGTGTCCACGTCTGTCTCAGTTGACAGAGGCAGATGTAAGCTGTGGGAGCAGGAGCACCCCATTTAGCTGCCATTATTCCCCCAACATGTACAATGATAAGTAAATGTGCAATTTGCAGGAATTTGGCTGTAAATTGCTACAGCATTTCTGACTTGTGAGGCATTATAATTCAGAGTAGTTTGATTTCCTGTGAAGTAACTGAGTTTAATCATTTTGCATGTGGACTATATTTGATATTTGGCACTGAACATCACTGGAAAGGACCTTTTGGCACCAAGAACCTGGCTTTGATTCTGACCTTGTTTTGTCTGTGAAATTTGCACAATCTTCCTTTTAAAGCATGGGTTTCTGCCAGGTTTCCATGCACATCACAAAGTCTTGGTGAATTAGCTACTGTGAATCATTCTTTAACATAGATAAATGACAGAGAATATAAGGAAAGTTGATGGATATTATGGGAGAGAATTAAGTGTTGCGCTACAAGAGGAAAGGGGAATTGGATGTATTGGCTTACAGCAGCACCTGTGGAAGTAAAAGGCAACATTTCAGGTCGAGATCTTGCTTCAGGGTTGAGGGAACACAAAATATCGATGGCAGTACAATGTGGAGTCAGATGGAGACGGGTAGGTGATGTGTGAAGCCAGATGGGGTGGGGTTGATGTGGACATGAAACCAGGTGGGGGAGGAAGGGTAGGACAGAGGCTGGTAGGTGATAGGTGTTGGCAGATTGGGAGTGGATGGGCAAATGGAATTGGGTGGAGAGGGTGGGATACAGGCAGGTAAGGTGATAGGTAGAGCCACATGGACAGATAGCATAGTTGGGGTGAGAGAATGGGAAGGATGAACAATGGGGAGGAAACTTGGTGGAAAGGCAAATGTGTGTGTATTTATGTGGGAGGAGAGCATCGAGGGTATCGGTTATATTGGAAAATTCCATGTTGATATCATTGTTGTAAGCATCCCAAGCAGAATGCAGATATTCCAATTTGTATTAGACTTCTCCATCACAATGGAGAAGGCAGGGAACTGCCAAGTGAAGTAGGGGTGTAAAGGAATTAAAATTAAAAGTACATGCAACTGGGAGATTGAAATGGCTATTGTGGATAGGCCCCATTATTTTCCCCAACACGTTCATTTGTCCAATTAGTTTCCTTCTCACTTTGTTCATTCCCTTAATCCCTCCCATTCCTCCCACCTGATTCCATCTGCCATAATCTGCTTCACACAAACCACCTACTAGCCACAGTCCCACCCCTCTTCGTGCTGGTAAATGCTGGCAATCTTTCCAGTTTCCCCTCAATCCTCCAGTAGGGTCGCGACCTGAAACATGGACATGCACCTTTTCCCACCACAGATGCTGCTTGATATGTTGAGTCCTTACAGCGGTTCTGTTTTTTATCCTGGTGTATCTTTGTCCTGATTAGTATTAGACTCCAGGTGGTTTGTCCAGTTTCGTTATTTTCTTGGTGGCTTGCTAGAACTGAGTGGTTTAGTCAATCAATTTGCAGGAGAAATTGGGAATCACTCCCAGAGCTGGGACCGGAATCTCACACTGACATCTAATTTCTTTCCCTAAAGAATATCATAGGATAGGGTTTTTGTCTTACAATAAACTAGTAATTGTATGGCCACCATATTATATCTAATAATTTTCACTGAATAAAAACGTGCAGAATAGAAATTCCTTGGCTCTCACATGATATGGGGTGGAGGGGCACAGGGCACAGAGGATCCAGAATTTGGCAAGCGCTGGAAATTCAAAAATAAGCTGAACAATGCTGGTAAAATTGTTTTACCTTGGCATTTAATGATGGCCACATTGTTAATCTTTCATTGTGCTAGGTGTATTATTGACATGACAGCTTCATTTGCCATTTAGTTTATGAAAAACCATTCCTGATATTTTCAACTAAAAATGTTGCTAGGAATGAGAAATGCTTAGCTGTTGAGCAGCACCTGTGGAGAGGGGAGCAGAGTTAATTAGGCATTTGAGGAATTTGTTTGCTTAACTGGTTGCTAAGGAACAGTTTATTACTGTTAATAAACTAACAGCATTGACAATGTGCATTTCAATCTGGACATTTATTACCCTTTTCCCCCAGCATTTCATTTTATTATTACAGGTGCACAACCTTTTATCCGAAAGCCTTGGGACCAGACACTTTTCGTAATTCAGAATTTGTCGGTCTTCGGAATGGAAATCTTTTAGCGTAGATTTTAATGGCTGGCTCAGTGGTAGAGTGCTCGGCTCATATCCGCAAGGTCGCGAGTTTGCGCCTTGATCCTGGCAGTTACTCGATCGCGAGTTTGAGTCTTCAATGTCGTTTTTTCTTGCAGAATAAATGTTTGTATGAAATACAGTGTAGGAGAAGTGTACTGACTGTGTGGGCAGAACTTTGGAAGTGATTGCCCACCAGTCTAAAAAGCCGCGGTGTCTCCCTGTCCCTGGGATAGCAGGGGGCGATCAAACAGCACAATACCCCCTCCCCCTCCAACTCCAGAGGAATCCGCTCCCCGATGGGCCGCTACCAAAGATCATAGAGGTGCTCCTCTATGATCTTTGGCCGCTACAGCGACAAGTGGCAGTTCGCCCACAGCCCGAGCTGCGCCCCCTCATCCGCCACCCCGAGAACAAGACGTACCTTGCACACCATCAGCTTCTGCCCCTACGTGTTCCTCTGGAGTTGGAGCGGGGCTGGGCTGGAGTTGCTGCTGGCTGTGGGTCTCTGGGATCTCCGTGCTTGCAGTGGGCCTGGGGGTCGGTGGGCGGCGGTGGGAGCTGTGGACCTACGGACCTACCTCCGTGGAGCTAGCCAGCTTCGGAGCGTGGAGAGTTGCGGGTGCGAGCTGCTGCGACCCGACTCCGGTGGATGGTGACACCGGGAGCTCGCGGGTCTCCGGTGGGAGACTGCTTTGCGGGGCACCGGCAGCGGCGACTTCTCCCGCCCGAATTACGGGGTTGAGAGCAAACATCATAGAGGTTGAGAGTGACCTGGAGGGGGGCCTTACAACGCCCGGCGCGGCTGTAAATTGCCGCGGACTTGCTAGCGCCCGCTGGGGGCTCCAACATCAAGACCGGGGCAGGGCCCTACATCGCCCGGCGTGGCTTTGAGTGGCCGCTCCCCGATGGGCCCCTACGACGCCCCGAGCTGCGCCCCGTCATCCGCAACTCAGGTTCCTCTGTAGTTGGAGTGGGGCTGGGCTGCTGTTGGCTGTGGGTCTCTGGGATCTCCGTGCTTGCGGTGGGCCTGGTGGTCGGTGTCCAATTGGTCCTGGCACGGTCCTGCTGCAATCGCCGACGTGAAGACAGTGCAAAGCCCCCGCGCCGGTGCAATGGGCGGGGAGCTGGAGAGGGGAGGGAAGGGGTCACACACATGGCCGGGAAGCAGAGGGGTGTAGGTGGGGTGATACTGAAGGGAGCGACAATCTGCTGCTGCCTGCCCGCTGAGTTAAAAAGTTCCCACGCAAGACTCACGATACACTGTATATCGTGAGTCTACCGTGGGAACTTTTTAATTCAGCGGGCAGGCAGCAGCATATTGTCAATTATTAACCCTCCCGCGCAATATACCCTCATCTTCTCTTTTATGAATGGGGATTTAGTTCCCCTTTCTTCGAGGACCGACCGGAGGTTCCGCTGTCACCTCTGCGGGCCGCCCTCGGTGAACGTTTTCAAGGACCTTTCTTCAAGGACCGAAAAAATGGCCGCTATTCGGAGGTTTTCGTTATTTGGATCTTCGGATAAAAGGTTGTGCACCTGTATAACTTTTCAGCTTAATTATATATCTTTACGATCACCACATTCAATGATGCATTCAGTATGTTGAAGGAAGTATTTAGAATGCCGATAACCAGAGTGTGATTTGTAATTATATAGAACCCCCCCTTAAGTTTTCCAGCAAGACATGCACCATATTTGAGCAGATATTGCAGTTCCATGTTTGTTGCTAGTTCATATCCTATAATTTCTCTGAGCACCATCTTTGCAGCAATCTAACACCAAGAACTGTTTAAGAAAGAACTGCAGATGTTGGAAAAATCGAAGGTAGACAAAAATGCTGGAGAAATTCAGCGGGTGAGGCAGACGAAGAACGGGTGTGTTTTGAAAAGAAATCTAACCACCCCCTTTTCAGGAGAGACAAAAAAGGGTTATTTTCTTTGCGATTGGCACCTGCAAGCTGAGACCAAAAAATGTGTTTATAAAATGCTTTAAAGCAGCCCATTTTGCATCTGCCAAACTATGGGGAGCAGGTGTTGCAATTTATATCAGATTCCTCATTCAAGGCCAACTAAGGATTGCTGTTTCAGGAGCACCAAATGGCATGTTGTAGTTTTAAGCAAAGGGATGCTTGTGATGGAGGGGTGAATACTATGATGTTTACATTTTACAGCTGAAAATCTTAACTTTCAATTCTATTTTTCAATACAGTAAACCCTCCTTTTAACAGATCCCTTTGTAATGAATTTTGATTATAGAAGACGGAGCTGTCTACGCCACCCGAAGCTCGCACCACCTCCTCTCTGCTTACAGCCCCGGCTGCAAACGCCATGTCTGGCTCCCAAGGTGCACCAGTAAGCCTATGTTGAAGCGGCTGTTGTTGCAGCTCGCGTTGTAGCCCCTGGCCATCAGCACTTTCATCAGGTCCCCACCACTGACATGACGCGCCCGGTCACCGTGGGGCTCACTCCCCTCACACTCGGAGTTGCTTCTTCCATTGCTATGTCCACTCCGCACCTCCTCCTTCTCCGACGCCTCCTCCTCCTCATCCCTTTGCTCTGACCACTTGGCCTCTCCCACCCCCCCATATAATTAGCTAGTTACCTATTGTAGCTAATTACAAAATTGACCGTTGTGACGGAAATAGTAATAAACACCCAGACTGCCTTGAAAATTCAAAAATGTGATATTCTCAAGACCAGAACTTTAATATTATTGTATTATATGCTGTAAGTCCGTAACAGATACGTAAATAAATTACAATTTCTAGCATAGACTAAGTCTTTATGGAGAAGATCAGTTGCTAGCTGGTACATTGGCATATCATAATCAATATCATCATACTCCTCAGATTGTAACCAATAAGCAACTCTACGCCTTGTTTTTCCACAACTTTTCAATTTTGGCATTGTAAACTACAAGTTTTTGCTCTTCAAACCACGCATGACATGCCTTTCTGCCCTCTACTTTCCCATTAAGAATGTCCTGTAAATCATCACATTTGGAGTAGTCCAAATTCGGATAATCTCTGCGAATGCTGTCTAAATCAGTCTCTTTTGCTGGGCATTTGGATTGCCAATTTAGCATTTCTTCTTCAAAGACATCTGTTTAAAATGTAAAGGAAAAAAAACACTGAACAGCATTAACAGAAACAAGTTATTATTTGCTGTTTTAGAAAAAAGGATAATGATAAAGTTAAACGCTAAAACAATAGTAAATGCCCAACAAAAAAATCATATTCATCAGTTTCATCAAATCAATGAAATTCATCTATTCAATCTAAATCCATCTAAATTCAATTACTAGATCTAAACATCTATCCATTTCTTAAGAAAAGGCTACATTTTTTAAATAGCCTAAGTATCCAAATAACAAACTAATCCCATTCACACAAGAATTCACAATATAACATGATTTTTAAATCTCACTGTCATGAACTTATGCCAAATGGAAGGGATTTAATGGTTAATTCCCATAAATTAATCTAGAAACATCCACTCTCAATATAATCAAAACTATTTTTTTTTGCACAATACATGTGACTAAAACTGTTGTGTATATTTAGTATAAAAATATTGATTATGGATAGACAATTACACAAAATATAGACTATTTAGATGCTCTTATGACATGATTGTCCAAAAAAAAGAGAATTTTAATCATCTTGCGAGTGGGTGTTTCTGGAATGCGATCGATTGGAACGTTGCCGTTGCCATGAATGTTAACCCCATATCGGCAGGCAAGACACGGCCGATTCGTTTGGGGACTAAATAACATTTTCGCATCGTAAAATTAGACTAAAGCCACCCCAAGAAGCAAGATTATATGTGAAATAAACGACTTACCCTTTGTTTTGTCCTGATATTACGATCTGTCACGTTGAAGGTGTTGAGGGCATTCGAAGTCGCTTTTTACGTTAATCCAACTATTAAATTGTTCAGCGATTTATAAAAATAAAATAAAAAAATAAAAACGGGTACGGAAGTCCGATCGATTTTTCTTCATCGACTAACAGCCCGAGGAAATCCCTCTCCGACAAGCGATACAAACCTGCATTATAATGCCGCCCCCTCCCCCCCCCCAAAGGCGCCGGAGTCGCTCACACAGCCGGTTTTGTAACATCACTACTTATTTCGTGAGAGACAGAGTTGAAGGGACCAAGACGTCCATTCCTGATTACATTTTCTTATGTTCCTATTGTCACCTGTCCTAATATCTTTAATATCTGTTATATAAAACCCAAATAAGACATCAGCCTCTTGAGAGTAAATTAGTAGAATAATTAATTAACACAATTTTTGTTAGTGCAAAGGCTTATTTATGTATGGGGATAGGTGTTTATAAATACTGTAGAATGGAAGGAATGACAGAAGAAATGTATCACTCTGAATTGAACCACAAAAGAAATGTCTGAACTGTTGCTTTAGAGAAATGTTTTAACTTGGGAAGGGGTTAATTTAAGTTGACACACACAATGCAACCTCTTGGGATTTGGTATTATCGCAGGGGGTGTTAGCGTGATTCAAGGTAATATCATTGTATTGCCTTTTTTTCAAGTATATTGTTCAGATGCAGAGTATTTTTTGTCATATGCACGAGGGTGCAATGAAATTCCTTGTTCACATGAAGCCTGCAGACTAAAAGGTAAGCATAGAGCAATATTGTTCTTCCACATATAATTGGTTAAGCACCAAATTAATGAAATACATCTTAATTTGCACCGTAACATTTTATTTGATTTACAGTATGAAATTACACTATTGAGCATTGTGAGCCATGCTAATTTCTCGTAATATGATGCCAGATGACTATGCGGGTCATTGTGGTTCCCCAGCAACATGGAGCAGAAAGAAATCTAATGCCCTGAAGGTGTATACTTGCCATGTTAAACTGCTGTTGAACATTCTATCGTGCAAGTTTAATTGCATGGTGTGATTATTATATGTTGGTGTAGATTCTGTTTCAACAGTTAGCTTTAGATTCTGAAGCAGTTGTTCGTGTGGCAATGTTGAAGTAGTGTATTCAGCAACTGAGATTTGTTTGGGGGTGAGGGGAAATCGTTTATAAGCAATTTAGAAAAATACTCCATCTTAAACTCACAGATTTTATTTTTAATAATTTTGCAGCGATTTTTAGGTCATGGCTATCTGGGATGACTGCTCAAGTTTCCAGACTGACTGCGGTGCAGTAGGCGTCTGCCCCATACCATCTGGTTAAGGAATTGGCAAAGGTCCTGATTGTTTCAAGATGTGGATGAAACATTTCCTTATATGGCAGAAACAATCTCTTGCAAAGCAGGATTTGAGTGAAGCAAATTGTTTAATGTCTATATCGTCTATGTCCTGCAAACTCCCACTGATTTCCTGCAGTGTAGGAATGTATTTGTACCTACAACTATCCTATGATTCTTTGTTCTATTTAATATTTCGCTCAATGGTGTACAGATCATCAAAAAGAAAAACAGCATAGATCGTGCAGATAACCTTGCCATTGAGACCTTTTGTGTGCAGTTATTGCACTTGATGAAGAGACGGATTTCAAGAATGATCAGATTAAAGATACAAAACAGGATTTTTATGATAAATTATCAAGGGCACTGAATTATCAGCATTGGGAGGGACATCAAGGAATAGAACATTAATAATCTAATTTGTAGGCTCTGAAAAATCACTTTTGCTCTCTCTCTGTTAAGCCCCCTGATATTGGGCTATACTTTTATACTTATCACAATATTTATAACATTAGCAAGTTTTCTGACTGCTAATGTTCCCACTTTAGAGCTGGTAAATTTTCTATTTATTTCCAGAAAATGAAGGCTGTACATTTCCATTTGGAAGGTATAATTGTGGCCTAATTTAGAAAATCAAACAAAACAGGCTTAAACATAAAAATGCACTTGATTAAACAAACTGTAGATCAAAATTGATGTGAGTTCAGATTATATTTTATGATAGTTTTTTACATTTAAGGATATGTTCAGAATGAAGCCATGACATTGTGCACTGACCTTTACAATGTCTCACTTTAATAAAGGGTTCCCACCAAATTGAGATAAATCATTGAATGAACATAAAAGGAATCACGCCAACTAATTTTACCGTGTGGCTCAATGTTTTGTGGCACAATAACAACACCAGATAGCGCATGCTGAACAGATTTGCAGGTCAAAACTGGACATCGTAAGATACAATGAAACGTAACAAATGCACATCATCACAATCTGTAAGTACCTAACTTGACCGGTTTCTCCTAGTATCATCATAACTCTCAAACCAGGGAATCAACTTCTGTTCAGTGGGAGTACAGGAGGCATGCCAGTAGTTGCATCAGGCATGCATACAAATAAGTGAAGCCACAGCACAGGATGACATGAGATATACACCATTCAAAAAGAAAGCTAAGTGATCTCTTAACCAATGAATCAAAGCTCTACAATTGTGTTTCATCGGGTCTTGAATGATGGTGAAAAATCAGAATTTTGGAAGTGAAAGAAGGTGCATTAAGAATATCATCAACAGTGGTGAGGCCCAGCAAGTGAATCCTAAAATCGGGGCTGAAATATTCACAGCTGTGTTCATCCCTGCTGTAATACTGAGACTTGCACTCAGAACTCGCTGTGCTTCCAACCAAGTGGTTCCAATACAATTACAACTCTGGCATCAACCCAATAAAGTGAAACATTGGCTGGGCATGACCTGTTCACAAACAAAACTGGCTAATACCACTCAATTAGTGTCCACTCAGTCATTAACGGAATGATGGGTGGTGCCATTGAAACCACTATCAAGCAGCACTTTTTTACCAATTGACCTGCTTATTGAAGCACAGTGTGCAGTTCACTAGAACCATTCCAGATCTCATTGCAACCTTGGCCAAACGTGGACCAAAGAGTTGAATTCTAGAAGTGAGTTAAGACTGGCTACTTTTGAGTTGGAGTCCTCCTCTGTTCAAAGGAACATGGTTTGGTTGTTAGAATCCAATTATCCTGCCCCAGGACACCGGGAGTTAAACAGCGCGTGTTATCGTCCTTGTTAGTCTCAGTTGCTCAGGCAAATTCCTTCCTTCATATATTAGAAATGGGAAGATTCACTGATGATTGAACAATGTTCAGATGCATTCTTAATAGGTGAAATGGCCAATATCTGTTCATAAGACTTGGGCAACATTAAGGTATAGGCTGATAAGTGGCAAGTAACATTTGTACCACAGATGTGGTAGGCAGTGACAATTGCCAACATGGAAAAGTCTAACTACCTATATTTGAAAGTCAGTGGAACTGCTGTTGCTTAAGCTCCCATTATCAATGACCTTGTAACTTTTTCTCTCGTTTATTATATTGTTTACAGTATACTTTGTTTACATATTCTGTTGTGCTGCAGCAAGTAAGAATTTCATTGTCATATTTGGGACTTATGACAATAAAGTACTCTTGACTCTTGACTCAAGTTTCCCTGAGAGCTGACTGTAGCCCCTGCTACTTATTACCTCTTGCAACCAATCGGCAACATGTGATATTCATCATTTTTCACATGTGGACAGCTGATCATTTCCAGCTGTCTTCACTGTCACTTCTAAAACAGGCAAATGTTTTTTTACGCAGAGAGTGGTGAGTGGTTGCAACTCCCTGCCGGGGATGGTTGTGGAAGCAGATACGATAGTGTCATTTAAGAGGCTTTTAGATAGGCACATAATTTGCAGGGAAAGGTGGGATGTGGGTCAAGTGCAGGCAGGGGAGATTAGTTTAACGGCATCATGTTAGGCACAGACATATGGGCCAAAGGGCCTGTTCCTGTGTTGTACAACTCTATGTTCTACGAATGCAGGATATGGAGAGTCAGGCAGATAAATATAAATGACGCCAACCATTTAATCAGTGTCATGTTATTGAATGGCAGAGCAAGCTTGGGATGTTGGCTTACTCTTGTGTTCTAATGTTTTCGACACAAGTTAGTTAAGTGCTTAATGCCAACTTAAGGTACTCTTATGCTCTTAAGGTCAGGTTGGGGGGAGTTCCCCCGCCACGGGTACCATGTAATCCCGTGATACCTGCTCCATGGTCGGATAGTTGGCCACTAAACCGTCTCCCCCACCTGGTTTGCCAGATGAGGAGGGGTCGATGGACCCCCAGCAGGACCAAAAACAAGACCTGTCAAAGGGTGGATGAGCTCCTAGCGAGCCAACGGCCATCCACACTTCAGTAGAAGTTGCAATCACTGTCATACATAGCATTGCAAGGAATGATGATAAAGCACACACACCAAAATCCTATGGAGGATAGAGATGTGTGGTGCGTCCGTCACCGTGCCCGTCGGAAACCAGCACCACTGCTTCGCTAATGTTTTCAATTATAATAAATAATAAAATATGCTATGAACCTGAGGTCACCCCAGATTTTGCTACCTGTGTTAAACTATCTAATTTGCTGTTGCCTGTGATGCTGAGTTGTATTCATCCATCACCCCTATACTTGTTAACTTTGCTTCCTGGTTAAGCTTCTGCCAGCCCTTATTTCCCCTCCTGGTTTTGAGTTTTCTTTGTAGTCGCATCCCACCCAATCTCTGAAATCTCTTCTGGTCTTATTCTGGCTCTTAATCGACCCTAAATTTAATAACACTACCGTTAGCGGCTGTGCCTTCAGTTTTTTTCTCCCAAAATGAACTTTATTCGAGAAATAAACATAAACAATACATGATTCTTACAAAACTCCATCCGACATTCTCGGCGGATATACATACAATACAGTTTCTCTGAACTGCTGTCTTTACTTCTTCTCATCTTTTTGAATCTTTCGAAACTTGCCTCTTTAACTAAGGTTCTGTCATCTACCTTTAGGCATCTTGTTGAATTCAGACGGTTCATTGTAGGATGCATGCAATTGGTTGCTTGTAAGACTTCACTCATACAGAAGTCACACATGCACATTCCTTAATGAGCTCACTTTCTGAACTTGGTCCAGTATATTTAATAAAGAAGGTACACATATTTATTACATTCCCTTTAATCCAATTAAAACTAATTGGAGTAAGTTGTATACATGTGTCATATTTCATTTCATAAAGTACCAGTGGAGCTCATGGTTTACAGAAATACAAATTCCTTTTATCCTTGTGATATTCATACCATCCTCCCCTGCACTCTGCTCAACTCCATATATTGGTCTTGAACTTAAACTTGACTCGGAAGACAGCACAGCCAATTATTTGAAACAATTTGATTGTCTTATATATTAGAAAACTGCTGGTACACTGCCACAAATTAAAATCATTACACAAGCAGTCATAGACGTTGTGCGAACTGGTTCATTATGTCGGGAGGGGTTTTCATATAATGTGCACCCCAATCCGAATTCAGCATGTTTTGAGGTTTGGGTTGTCACACAGCGAATTATAATAGGAGTGGACCATTAAATACTTGCTCATTAGGTTGTGAGGGCAAAATTTTCTATTTAAAAAATAAAATTTTGCTTCTGTTTATTATTTACATTTGGACTGGGGACATTAAATGCTGTCATTTTTTGTAATCTGGAAGGAAATGTTAGCCATTACAAATTCAATGTGATGGAGGTACTACCTGATTCCCATGAGTTTTGACACTGTCAACTGCCACTGCCAATTGCAATTTGACACTGCATATGTTTCCAAGACAGGATATTGTGCAACTGAGAGGGGAATTTGTAAATTGAGATATTCCTGCTACAATGATGAGGACATAGTGGTCAAATGCTATCTTGATGCAAAAAGCGATCAATCATGTCTCCCCTTGAGTATTTGAACCTTTTTTCAAAATTTGATCCAGGGTTGTAACAAGATTAGCAGCATAGTGATTCTGAAAGAATTCAAACTGATTCTCAGTCACTGCAGTATTAGTAAGTACTGTTTTTTTGCACTTTCAGTGTTGCCATATTTAGCTTCTCTTCATGAGATTGAACCAAACTATAATTCAGCAAATTGTCTTTGCTATTTTTTTAAAACGGGTACTACATCCCTGGGTGTTTTTTTTTAACATAATTGGTTTGGTGATAGAAACATAGAAACATAGAAAGTAGGTGCGAGAGTAGACCACCAGGTCCGTCGAGCCCGCACCGCCATTCGCTCATGGCTGAACACTAAACAGACACACTTACCCACAAACAGTAGACACAAGACACAGAACACAAGACACTACCCTCCCCTTTATACCGCTATCGTTGTACTGGAGGAGCTTGGCTGGATGTGCAGTTCATTCTGGAGCACACCTTTAGCCAAGACGTCATTTGGTCAGTGTCTCATTGCATCTTGTTTATGAAGCATTTCTTGGTAGCACATGGAGTGAAATGGATGAGCTAACGTCATGATGCTGTCATAGTTGAGAACTTACGAAGAAGCTAAGGTTGTTAAAAGTCACCTGAGTTCCTAGTATTTCTAGCTGAAGATAGTTGCAAGCACTTGATCCTTGTGGTTGAGTCTGATTGTCATTGTGTTCATTCATTTGCCCAAATTTATTAATGACTGGATGTCACGGGAGTGTATAACTTTGATCAGACCTACAAATTATATAATTATTTAGCCCTGTCAGTATCATGTTGATCCTGCAATTTTACATTCATGTTCCATTGTTATTGCAACATGAGGTTAATACTTATTAAGTATTTTCAGACCACTCATCATTCATACTTATGAAAACTAAAGATGAATTAACAAATGGCTGTGGCTCTGAAAGCATCCAGCAAACGCATGAAATAAGGATAATTTCTTACAACTGTTTCTTTGGTAGATCAAGCAGGGGATGAAATGGTAGGATAGTGGAATGGGAATGCAACTTTGCAATGGGAACACGGCTTGAGATTTAAAAAAATAATCTGATACTTGCTGAACCTATTTACTGATTCTTCTGTTTTCTTATCTTTGACTAAACTGGATTATAATTATAGTATTACTTAATTCATGAAAGGATTAAAGGAATAGCTGCACACAGATGGAATTTGATTTATACTTAGTATTTCCCAGCTGGGGAGTTAAAAACAGAAGTAGATTCAAGCTTCTATTCTGTGCATTGTATAAATCGGGGGTTGTGGCTGTGCTTTGAATTGTATTTCCTCTTCAAAACTCATTGAGTTCATAGGAACCAGATGACAGCTGCGTACTTTCAACTGTGGCTGTGCTTCATTTGTCACCTTTGATCATTCTGGCTGGTCATTTGATCAGAGAGGCCAGATTACTTAGATGTAAATATGCTGAATTGTGGAGGTACTAGAGAGCTGACATTTTTTATTTCTTTAAGACAAGTATGGTAGGAAGAGTTCATTGCCTGTTGCTATCCAAGTTGAAATTAGTGCTGTTCAAATGGGATTTTTGAGTCACGACAGAAAATTTGATGGGACTTTGAAATGTTAAGTGTACTATTGATTTTATTTTGTAGAAATTGAAAAATTACTCGTGCCCTTTTTCCTTTTCTAATAGCGTCCAATAGCAGCTCTGTTTGCAGTGATTCTTTAAACATACTAAATTGCTCTTTTTCTAAGGGTCAGATTGACTTTTCAAGAAAAAGCCAAGAAAAGTTTAAGATAATCAATCTCAATATTTGATTCTAATTTTCTATAACAATAAGCAACTTTATGATTTTTAGTTCATCCTGTTGGTGACGATTTTGAATAACAATTTAAGCCAGGTTTTGCTGATCTTTTACAAATTTACAAAGCTGTAAATGAACCGAACTGTGAAATAATATAGTTTGGATAATTTTATCTGAAGAGGACAGAACAAAGTACATTGCACAATAGTGACCACATTCAAGAGTTCTTTGTTGCCTTGGTATGCTTAGAGATGTTCTGAAAGCACTTATAAAACTCTCATCTTGTCCTCTTCCGGTTTGCATTGTTTTTAAATTTGCGCAAAACGGTACCCGATAGCGCTACAATTTTTCGCCACCTTACCATTCTCCTGTGCTGCAAGTGCATCGTTTTGTTCTGATCGGTGAAATATCACAAAAGCTATTAACCTTCTCTCCTGTCATTCGCCGGGATGGTGACGCACCTTCCGGCACCCGCTGTCATTCACCAGCGGCGAGAATAAAGCTGAAGGAGCGGAGTGAGCAGAGTGTGGGCAGGGGCTGTGTTCGCGGGCGGGCTGTGGCTGTGTTCGCGGGCGGGCTTGGACTGCGTTCGCATGCAGGGGCATTTTCGTGGGCTGGCGGGGGCTGTGTTCGCGGGCTGGCGACCACCACGACGACCCAGGATCCGCTGAGTGCAGCCGTGGCCGGAAGCCTCTGAGTGCGACAGGAGCCAGGGACTGGAGCTGCTGAGTGAGTCCCGAGCCAGGTCCTGGAGCCGGTGAGTATGGTTGGAGCCGGAGCCACTGAGCCCACACCCCCCCCCCCCCCTCCCACACCACCCCTCCCCCCACCACACACACCCCTCCCCCTCCCACATATATCCCCCTCCCCTACCCCCACAACCGCCCCTCCCCTCCCCACAATCCCCCCCTCCCCCACACACAACCCCCTCCCACACCCCCACTCCTCTACACCCCCGTCCTCTACACCCCCCGTCCCCCACACACACCCCCGTCCCCCACACCCCAGCCCCCGACAGGCCCTACCTGAAGCCGTCCCCCTCCCCTGGCTGAAGGACGCTCCCGCAGTTGCGATGGGGGAACAGGTGAGTGTTGGAATATTGCATTGGGGAATGGGTTGCATTGGGGGACCAGGCCTCCCGTGTGACTGGACCCAACGGGTCCCACTTAGTCTAGTGCAGTGGTTCTTAACCTGGGAGTTGTGACCCCCTATGGGGGTCGTTTGTGGCTTTGCCGGGGGGTATGAAGGGGACACAAATGACATATCAATTTGTTGAGCCCATGTAACAAAGGTACATACCACATACAGTATTTTGTTCGCGTATGCGCGTTCTGGTGCCAAAAAGGTTAAAAACCACTGGTCTAGTGTTACATAAATCCAAGTCTGTCTTCATTGTTTCTTGCCTCAATTTAGCAAGGCAAGTATGTTATAAGCCTTCTTTACCACTCTAATCTACCTGTATTTCCACTTTTGGGTAGAATAGAGCGGTGGAGTTGAATCCTAAATTCCTCTGTTCATTAACTTTCCTTAATGCCCTACTATTTACTGTAGACATCCTACTCCTTTTTAACTTTGCACAAATGTCTCATATGTTTAGTCAGCTCCCCTAATGATGAGCAGACATACTAACAGCTCCAGATTTGATAGCTGGCCTGCATTGTATTTGATGAATTCAGTTGAATAACATTCGACCACATATTTGTCATCATTAACCCTGCAGGATAAAAGAAAGCAAGGTTCATAATTATGATTAGGCCTGAAATAAAGCAATATAATGTATAGTCTCTTGGCAATCTATGGTGGAGGTGCAAAATATGAATTAAGGTTGAAGCTGGATGAAGCTGAGCTCTGGTCTTCCCGTTTCTCAGATATTTGCCAATTAGGTAGTTAGGAATTGAACCATGGACCAGCATTTCGGGTGAATGTGAAGTATTCCTTTGCAGGGGCAGAAATCACTATCAAAACAATTTCTTGGTGGTCGCAAGCGCATGCGCACACACGCGAGGCTTCGGAGGCTTCGGCCGTGGGCCCTGTGGACGATAACATCGGGAACTGACCTGGTTGGTGACCGACTCTGAACTCTAGCAACAGCAGCTTCGTCCGCCCCGAATCGTGGGGCGTCAATCGGGCCGTTTGCGGGGCCTTTCATTGCCTGGCGAGGCTTAAAACTGGCCGCGGGATCTTCCATCGCCCGGCGGGGGCTTCAACATCGGGAGGCTCGACACAGCAATTTGACCACGGGGGATGGAAGATCCCGCGGCCGATTTTAAGCCGTGCTGGGCGATGAAAGGACCCGTGAACGGGCCAATTCAAGCTCCGCTCTATGATCTTTGCTCCACCAGGACGTCTCCCCCCTCCAATCACCGCGCTCTATCCTCAGTCCCACCCCCCCCCCCCAACTTCCGCCTCTGACCTCCACCTCCCTCCACCAATCATCGTGCTGAATCATCATGTCGCGCCGCCCCCCCCCCCCCACTGCCTGCTGACCGACGTCTCTCTCGTGCAATCGGCGCCCTCGGTCATCAGTCTCCCCCCACTGTCTCGCGGAAAGCGGAGATTTTTAATCGTTTTTTTCACCGAATTTCAAAATCTGGATTACAAAACATGGGGGGGATTGTCCCCCACCTCTCAAAACATGGAGGGGACGCCCCGTCCCACCCGGGATTTCCGTCCATGTTCCTTTATACTATTTGAAAATGTAAAGGGATTCCTCAGCAAATTGAATGTGTATTTTTAAATCTTGCTTTCTAGTAACCAATGGTGGTTCATTTTATTTGCTCTTCAGACGATCTTTAAAAATAATGATACTGTCCAGGCAATACGATCGAAAGATTGACGTGAAGAAATGTGAGATATTCTTGAACAGAGCTGCAGTATAACATTCTAATTTAAAACCACGATTGTATGCTTTTTACAAAAAAAGTTTCCCAAGAGAATTTACAAATAAAAGGGTGGAAATCTAAACCATCTCTTGATTAATGAAGAGAAGGCGCAGAGTGCTGGAGCAGCTCAGCGGGTCAGGGCAGCATCTTAGGAGAACAAGGATGGGTGACATTGTGGGTCAGGATCCCTCTCTGCCCACCCGTCGCTTTGTCTGGTCCCTGCTTCATTGTCACCTCATCTTCCTTCTCCCCTGCAGTCGCTAACGTCTTCCAAGGTGGAGTATGTTGGCGACTCCAGGGGAGAAGGAGGGCCGAATGGACAGAGCAACGCGCGAAGGAGGCCTAGGCTGTGATCAAGTCCGGACTGGACAAAGTAACGGGCTGACAGGAAGAAGCAGCAGCTGCTGATAGGAGAGGGAGTCCACGATGTCCGAGCGCGTCCTCTCAGTAGTAGCGACCTGAAGAAAGTGCTGTCCCCAAGGACTAGAAATAAATCAAATTGCTCCGCCCACACAGCTTTCAGTGGCAAGGAGTTATAAAGACATCAACCTTCTGAATTCCTCCTCATTTCAGTCTCTTGTCTCTTTGACCAGATTCTCTGGTTCTGGAATTTGCCATGAGAGGAAACATTTTGAGCATTTACTGGGTCTAACCCCCTCAGAATTCAATGGATTCAAAGATCTATAAGATCTATAAGATCATTCTTCTAAATTGCAAGGTTTACTTTTTTTTGTAAGTTAATCTCTCCATCTGTGCATTCATCCAACTGAAACCTCTCTAAACTGCCTCCAATGTAATGATATGTTTCTTTAAATAGGGGGACCAGAATTTTTTCCATTACTTTAGATGTGGTCTTACACAAATGCAGTTCATTTCATTCTAATTCAACCCTCTTGTAATAAGGGCCAACATTCCATTAGCCTTTACTACCTGCTGAATTTGAATGCTGGTTTTGTTTTGCGTATAAGTCTCTTTGTGCTGCATCTTTTTGAAAATGGTCTTCATTTTAAACAATACTGTTCTTCTATTCTTCCAAAATCAATAACTTCACATGTTTCCACATTATATCCTACATGCTAACTTTTTGCTAATCAGCCAATCATTGTCTCTCTGTAAACTATCTCCTTGCAAATCCCCTCCATATACATGGTTACAATATATTAGCTTCCTTCAATGTTTTGAACCTAAAACTGGATTAATGGGCATTGAACTATTTCCACATTTCCACTTCAAATGTATTCTTGATCTGGTGGTTTATATGAAAAAATGCTTTTCAGGTCAGTTGGATAAAGAATGTTATGAAGAGATGGTTTTTGAGGATGCGAAATGTCTGTCAGATCATATTTTGTGCTTGCCAATATTTTGGTGACCTGCCAGTGAAATTAACAATAACCTCTCAAACCCAGCGAAATCATATCTTGAAATGCACGGATTTAAGAGACATATTGGAATACCAATACCTGCTGCCTTCTTTCCAGATCACAAACCATCCTGATTTGGGAATATATTGTTGGTGTTTCACAAATCCTGTCAATCCTTACCCAACAGTGTAGTGTCAAGTACCTTCATTAGAAGCACATTCAAGAATGAGCTCACTATTACCTTATGATGAGCAATTAGACGGTTAACTTGAAATTAATTGATATCTTAACAAAATAGTAACCACTATTCTAAAAGCCAAAAGCAAAATGTGGGGATGTTGGAAATGTGAAATCAAATCTGAAACTGCAGGAAAAGCTCAGTAAAGCCCCTGTCCCACTTTCACGACCTAATTCACGACCTCTGCCGAGTTTGCCCTTGCAGAGGTCGCAGCATGGTCGCCACGAGGACGTAGGAGGTCGTAGGTAGATCGTAGCAGGTCGTGATGCTAGTCATAGGTACTCGTGGCATCAAGTAGGTCGCGGCATTTTTTCTAGCTTGATGAAAAATATCCACGAGTAAAAAAAAGGTCGGCATGGAAAAAATCGATACTTTTTACTCGTCACCTCTGTCACTCCAAGGCATGTTCATTTATAGCTGGAGAGTTTTGTGGAGAGGAGACTTGTGTTTTAGAGATGCCACCAAAAAGGTAGTAGCGCAGGGGGAGGGCACAACCCTAAAAAAAAAAACGGCCATGCAAGTGTTGCCCACCCAAGAGGAGGAGTGGCAAGAGGTGGTGCCACAGGAGGTGATAAGTGCAGGAGGAGGTAGCTCTGCATGAGAGACCCCTGGAGGAGGAGACCAGGGTGGTAATATATGTCCCCACCACCACCCCATCCTTCACTGCCTCATTTGAAGGCAGCAAAGCAGCCCTTTCCCCTGTGTCTGACACATCATCAGAGGCAGATTGGTGGTGAGGGAGGGCTGGAGGAAGGTTATGCCCTACACCTTCACCAGGCAGCAGGAGGGGGACCTTGAGGAATGTTTCCAGCAGAATGCCATCCTGCACGAAAAGGAAAATGAGGGGTACAGCGACAGGGACAAGAATGGCATGCTTGCCATCCACTGCCCCACATGTGTGCTTAAAGTTCCATCTTTTGTCAAAGCCCAGCGCCACTCTCTTCCAGTCATCTGCTGTACTGGGACAGTCCATTACATCATCTCCATTCACCCATTGAGACCTCTTCTTGTGCTTCCTCTTCACCCTTGCTCTTCCCCTTCTGCCTTTCTTAAAAGGCTGCTGAAGCAAAATGGCTACTGCAAACAGCAGTAAAACGTTCATGGTCGAAGCTCGTCTTCAACATAGTCGTGGGAGGGCTTCAACATAATCGTGGGAGGTCCTCAACAGAGTCGTAGGAGGTCGTAGACATAGTCGTGGAAGGCCGTAGGAGGTCGTAGGTTACCGCGACCTTGATTTTTTTGGGCCATTTAAGGGCGCCAGAGGTCACGATTTAGTTCGTGAAAGTGGGACAGGGCCTTAAGTCACAGCATTTATGGAGAGAGACGCAAAGTTAACATTTCAGGTCAGTGACCTTTCATTGGAGCTGGGAAATGTGTAAACTGAATTTTAATTGCAGAGGAAATGGGAAAGGGCAAAAATAACATAAAACAAGGTCACTTGTTGGTTGATAACCAGGATAAAATGAATGGCATGATTGTGGACACACAGTATTGGAGTAACTCAACCGGCATGGCAGCATTTCTTAAGAACATTGCCAGGTACCGCTTTGGGTCGAGCCCTTCTTAATTGTGGTAATGTTGCTGACTGTAAGGCTTGTAAATAACAACAATGATGCCAATACACATAAGTAGGAATAACTAGTCTGAAATTACCAGAAGAGGAAAATAAAATGCTGGAAATGAGAAATGACATTAGAATGCCTATTATATAACATTAATGATTTAGGTTTTTGTTCCAGTAAGTCTGCAATGTTGGAAGATGACAGTTAGTGCACAGGTAATTCTGCTATTACGCTTGTTTCCATGACAAGAATTGGATATAACGCAAGTAATGAATGAGGGAACTCAATTTGCATGCAATTTTGATAGGGAAAATAGAGAACCACTTAACAATTACTTTGAATATTGATAAGCAGAAAAGCAGAAAAAAATTAAGAAGCAGAGAAAAAAAATTGTCTTAGATTTAAACAGTGTATATATAGAGGGGTTGGGTGGTGGGGGGGGGGAAGGACTTGTTTCCATGTAAACCTCCTGCAGCATTGTCCCTTAACTGCTACTTTAACACAAGTGGTTATTAACATTGTCGACCAAATTCTATTGACACTTGGGCAATGATACTCCGTTAAACAATGTAGTATAGATCCTTCAGTATTTTTAGCATGCATTAACAAAAGTAAAATAATTGCTTTGAAAAGACCTTTGAGTTTGATAATCCTTGTGTGAAAAATAGCTATTTTCGATTTTGAAACACTCTAGCCTCTAGCCCCCATCCCCCATTGACACCAATTAATATGATTTTTTTCAATTACATGTTTTTTGGGGAATGCAACTATCACATGATAGCTGAGCTACGTATATTATATCTGTGCTCATAACCTGATCTACTCAGCAATTATGAAGCCACACAGTCAGTGACTGATTTGCAGAATGCCTCCACTTGGTCTGCAAAGATACAGTGCCCTCTATAATGTTTGGGACAAAGACCTATCATTTATTTATTTGCCACAGTACTTCACAATTTGAGATTTTGTAATAGAAAAAAATCACATGTGGTTAAAGTGCACATTGTCAGATTTTAATAAAGGCCATTTTTGCACATTGTGGTTTCACCATGTAGAAATTACAGCAGTGTTTATACATAGTCCCCCCATTTCAGGGCACCATAATGTTTGGGACACAGCAATGTCATGTAAATGAAAGTAGTCATGTTTAGTATTTTGTTGCATATCCTTTGCATGCAAGGATTGCATGCTTGAAGTCTGCGATTCATAGACATCACCGGTTGCTGGGTGTCTTTTCTGGTGATGCTCTGCCATGCCTGCCATTTGTTTGAACTTGAGCAGATAGGATGTGTCTATACACTTCAGAATTAATTATGCTACTACCATCAGCAGTTGTATCATCAATGAAGATGTGAGCCAGTACCATCAGCAGCCATACATGCCCAGGCCATAACACCCCCACCACCGTGTTTCACAGATAATCATAATCATAATTATAATCATACTTTATTAATGTATGTTTTGCAACAATTTGGTTTGCCATACAGTCGTACTACTAGAAAGCAACAGAACACACAAAATACATTTTAACATGAACATCCACCACAGTGACTCCTCCACATTCCTCACTGTGATGGGAGGCGGAAAAAAAAAGTTCAATCTCTTCCCTTCATTATTCTCCCGTGGGCGGGGGCCTCGAGCCTTCCGTTGACGGGACGATCTTGACTCCCGTAGCCGGCGCTGGGAATCCACGTCGGGGTGATCAAGCTCCCGCATCGGGGGGGGGGGTCTCGGCTCCCCCGCGCCAGGCGATCGACCCCGTGTCGGGGCTTTTCGAACCTTCTGCGTCGTTGGAGCTCCCGACTCGGCCTCTCCCGAGACTGCGAGCTCTTGATGTTAAATGTCCGCACGCCGCGGTTGGAGCATCGATCTCAGGCAAGGGATTGGCTCCGATGTTAAGTCCACACCCCGCGGTGGGGCTCTAAGTCAGTCCTGAGCAAGGCCTCCAGCTCCATGATGTAGGCCGCAGAGCGACTGGAGATACGACCTGGAAAACAATTGCATTTCCGGCAAGGTAAGAGATTGAAAAATGTTTCCCCCATATCCCTCCCACACCCCCCCCCCCCATAAAACAAACCAGAGAACATTAACAAAAACTTTTAAAACACACTAAAAATAATTTTAAAAAGGACGAAAGGACAGACTGTTGGCGAGGCTGCCATCGCGGGGCCACCTGGTGATGAGGTGGTATGCTTTGGATCTTGGGCAGTTCCTTCTCTCCTCCATACTTTGCTCTTGCCATCACTCTGATATCAGTTAATCTTCGTCTCATCTTTTTCGAGAATTGTGGTTGCTCTTTTAAGTACTTCTTGGCAAACTGTAACCCGGCCATCCTATTTTTGCGGCTAACCAGTGGTTTGCATCTTGCAGTGTAGCCTCTGTATTTCTATTCATGAAGTCTTCCGTAGACAGTGGTCATTGACAAATCCACACCTGACTCCTGAAGAGTGTTTCTGATCTGTTGGACAGGTGTTTGGGGATTTTTTTTTGTTATAGAGAGAATTGTTCTGTCGTCAGCTGTGGAGGTCTTCCTTGGCCTGCCAGTCCCTTTGCGATTAGTAAGCTCTTTCTTCTTAATGATGTTCCAAACAGTTGATTTTGGTAAGCCTAAGGTTTGGCTGATGTCTCTAACAGTTTTATTCTTGTTTCTCAGTCTCATAATGGCTTCTTTGACTTTCATTGGCACAACTTTATTGCTCGTGTTGATAAACAGCAATAAAAGTTTCCAAAGGTGATGGAAAGACTGGAGGAAAGACTAGGTGCTGAGAGCTGCATTAAGTAAGCAATTAAACATACCTGAGTAATTACAAATACCTGTGAAGCCATGTGCCCTGAAATGGGGGGACTATGTATAAACACAGCTGTAATCTCTACATGGTGAAAAAAAATGTATAAAAATGGCCTTTAATAAAATCTGCAATGTGCACTTTAACTACATGCTATTTTTTCTATTACAAATCTCAAATTGTGGAGCACAGAGGCAAATAAATAAATGATGGGTCTTTGTCCCAAACATTATGGAGGGCACTGTATCTGTCCAAATCTGTCAAATTTGAATTGCTTATCACTATAATTCTGCACTCCCACTTTGTTCTCTATTTTTTGCCTAGTACATGTTTCCAATGAAGCTCCTCAGAAGCTTGAGCAACAGTCTCCCAGGTGCTGATACGGCATATCATTCTTCCAGACTTTATGTTAAATTCCATATTTTCAGATTATCTAATATCTCATCCTAGAATTTTACATTTCCAATATTAAATGTTTTCCTAATCTTACCATTCCATTGCCCTATTAAAACTCACCCAGACGTAACTTCACTGATCTCTACCGCTCATTTTCAATCCACACCATATTGCCATTTGCCTGTCTCTTGAAAATATTCGGTTGAATTTTCCTTCTTTATTCCCTGTCCCCTCCCCAATTTACAGATCGTGAAACATTTCTTAACCTAATTATCTCAACTTGAATTTTTTTTTTGTCTGCATTTACCCAGCTATGTTATTTTCACCACTTTTCAAATTTTCTGTGATGCAGTTTTTTGCTGTTCTTCATAGCCCATAACCACATCTGCTGAATAAGCTGTAATAAGTATGCTCTTTTCATCAACCACGATAGCCGTAAGGCTTATAAGAAGTACATCTGGAGCCTATTTCTCAAGGAAATAGCATGTATCAAATTGGTCCAAAATGTTAAATGTGTACTAATGCTTAACAGGATATAAAACTGTATGGTTCATACTAGTCGTATTTTTTTTACCAGTTGCTGTGGGAAAGGAAAAATAAGCTTAGGCTGTAATTGTTTGGACACTTTGTCCAATAGGATTGTCAAGTTGGTGCCATAATGATAAAAGAGAATCGAATGGCAAATTGCATATTACAAACAAGGAGGAAAGATTAGATCAGAACATAAAATTATAAGCAGGAATAAGGCACTCAATTCTTAAATCCAGCCTTGCTATACAGTAAGATTATGGCTAGTCTGTTACCTCACTTCCTATTTTCCCTCACTTAAACTGTATCTCTTGTTTCCCACAATACATTTAAATTGCATATCTGTCTTGAATATACTGTCTACTGCTCTCTTGGATAGAGAATTGCAAAGATTTACCATTCTCTGAGTGGAGAACATTAGGACCTCAACCATACTGCACAATCCTAACCACATCCCTACCTGAGCAACAAACTACTATGGATGTTGTACACATACTTCAGCTTGCATTACGACAGTTTGGCTACATCATAAATACTGAGAATTCATTGTATTATTGTATATTTGTGTCCTGTTGTGTGTTAATGTGCCTGTAAAACTGCAGCAAGAAAATATTTCATTGTTCCGTTTGTAGCGGCAGATTTTTTATATCGTTCAAGAGATTACTCGCTCTAGCCACTAAGTGGGCTGCATGGTTACGGGGAATGTCTTTATATGCATGCGAGCTCTCCGCCGGGGACCTTCAGAGCTTCTTCACAGATAAATCTTCATAACACAGTCTTTTGATTAATAAATTCTTTATTGTTGATGAAATACAATAAGGTACATCCAATGTGTTTAAGAAGGAACTGCAGATGCTGGAAAATCGAAGGTACACAAAAAAGCTGGAGAAAGTCAGCGGGTGCAGCAGCATCTATGGAGCGAAGGAAATAGGCAACGTTTCGGGCCGAAACCCTTCTTCAGACTGATCGGGGGTGGGGGGGGGGCGGGGACAAGAAAGGAAAAAGGAGGAGGAGCCTGAAGGCTGGGGGATGGGAGGAGACAGCAGGGGGACTGAGGAAGGGGAGGAGACAGTAAGGACTAACAAAATTGGGAGAATTCGATGTTCATGCCCCCAGGATGCAGACTCCCCAAGCGGAATATGAGGTGCTGTTCCTCCAATTTCCGGTGTTGCTCGCTGTGGCCATGGAGGAGACCCAGGACAGAGGGGTCGGAGACGGAGTGGGAGGGGGAGTTGAAGTGCTGAGCCACCGGGAGGTCAGTTTGGTTGTTGCGGACCGAGCGGAGGTGTTCGGCGAAACGATCGCCCAACCTCCGCTTGGTCTCACCGATATAGATCTGCTGACATCTAGAGCAGCGAATGCAATAGATGAGGTTGGAGGAGATGCAGGTAAACCTCTGTCGCACCTGGAACGACTGCTTGGGTCCTTGAACGGAGTCGAGGGGGGAGGTAAAGGGACAAGTGTTGCATCTCTTGCGGTTGCAAGGGTAAGTGCCCGGTGAGGGGGTGGTACGAGAGGGAAGGGAAGAATTGACAAGGGAGTTATGGAGGGAGCGGTCTTTGCGGAAGGCAGATATGGGGGCAGATGGGAAGATGTGGCGAGTGGTGGGGTCACGTTGGAGGTGGCGAAACTGACGGAGGATTACTTGTTGTATGTGACGGCTGGTGGGGTGAAAGGTGAGGACTAGGGGGACTCTGCCCTTGTTGCGAGTGGGGGGATGGGGAGAGAGAGCAGTGTTGCGGGGTATGGAAGAGACCCTGGTGCGAGCCTCATCTATGGTGGAGGAGGGGAACCCCCGTTCCATGAATAATGAGGACATTTTAGATGTCCTGGTGTGGAACGCCTCATCCGTGGAGCAGATGCGGCGTAGACGGAGGAATTGGGAGTAGGGGATGGAGTCCTTACAGGAAGCAGGGTGGGAAGAAGTGTAGTCCAGATAGCCATGGGAGTCAGTGGGTTTATAGTGGATGTCGGTCAGAAGTCTATCACCTGCAATGGAGATAGTGAGGTCAAGGAATGGTAGGGAAGTGTCGGAAATGGTCCAGGTGTATTTGAGTGCCGGGTGGAAGTTAGTGGTGAAGTGGATGAAGTCAGTCAGTTGTGTGTGGGTGCAGGAGGTGGCACCAAAGCAGTCGTCGATGTAGCGGAGGTAGAGGTCGGGGATGGGGCCCTGGTATGTATTGAACAAGGATTGCTCGACGTAACCGACAAATCGGCAGGCGTAGCTGGGGCCCATGCGTGTGCCCATAGCTACGCCTTGTATTTGGAGGAAATGGGAGGAGTCGAACGTGAAGTTATTGAGGGTAAGGACCAGCTCCACAAGAGATGCAACACTTGTCCCTTTACCTCCCCCGTCGACTCCGTTCAAGGACCCAAGCAGTCGTTCCAGGTGCGACAGAGGTTTACCTGCATCTCCTCCAACCTCATCTATTGCATCCGCTGCTCTAGATGTCAGCAGATCTATATCGGTGAGACCAAGCGGAGGTTGGGCGATCGTTTCGCCAAACACCTCCGCTCGGTCCGCAACAACCAAGCTGACCTCCCGGTGGTTCAGCACTTCAACTCCCCCTCCTACTCCGTCTCCGACCTCTCTGTCCTGGGTCTCCTCCATGGCCACAGCGAGCAACACTGGAAATTGGAGGAACAGCACCTCATATTCCGCTTGGGGAGTCTGCATCCTGGGGGCATGAACATCGAATTCTCCCAATTTTGTTAGTCCTTGCTGTCTCCTCCCCTTCCTCAGTCCCCCTGCTGTCTTCTCCCATCCCCCAGCCTTCGGGCTCCTCCTCCTTTTTCCTTTCTTGTCCCCGCCCCCCCCACCCCTGATCAGTCTGAAGAAGGGTTTCGGCCCGAAACGTTGCCTATTTCCTTCACTCCATAGATGTTGCTGCACCCGCTGAGTTTCTCCAGCTTTTTTGTGTACCCAAGGTACATCCAATCTTCTTCCGACTCATACACTATAATTTTCATCGAACTCCAGCTTATCGCTTTAAAGGTTAGAAAACTCCTCGTGTCTCCTTTACACTTCACATGGTCAAAGGGTATACCTTCCCCATGCTGGTCCAAGACTAAACTAAAAACTAAGCTTCTGCGCAAGAAACTTATCTCCAAACACACCCTAAAATACCTCATAAATCCCACCCACAATATAACGGGCAGTCTAAAATTTAAAGACACATGCCATCATTAATGACACACAAAACAAGTCAAATATGTTTTTTTTTTGTTTTTGTTTATTTAGCTATGTAAAAGTGTGTTTTTTTGTGGTTTTTTTGTGTTTTTATGTGGGGGAAGAGGGTACGGTGCGGGGGATACCGTCCTTCAGCCGCTTCCTGGTGATACCGTCCTTCAGTCGCGTCCTCGCCCCTCCCCCCCCTCCCCCCCAGCGGCCTACCTACTGGATTGGCGCGGCCTTTCCTGCCGGGATCGACCAGAGCTCCAGCAGCGGCGGGACAGCGCTGTAACATCGCGGGGCTGGCGATGCCTTACCGGGGATCGCCGTCTGGAGCCCGGAGTGCTGGACCTGCTGCACCGACATCATGGAGCTGCGGTTTGCGGAGCTCCCAACGTGGGCGGCGCTGATCAACAACGCGGGGTCCTGCGACTCCGCCCGGCTCGAGAGCTGCGGACTCGGGAGCTGTGGACTCGGGAGCTGCGGACTCGGGAGCTGCGGACTCGGGAGCTGCGGACTCGGGAGCTGCGGACTCCGGCTGTGGGAGGCGGCTGATCTGGAGGTCCGGGCCGCTGAGGAGGAGGATGTTCACCGTCGGGGTTCGGCGTCGGCGTTCCACCAGCCCGGCGTGAGGGCCTGAACATCGGGCCACCCGGGGCGGCGACTGCGGGTGCTAGGAAGGCCTCGACCACGAGTGAACATCTGGGAAGAACGGAGGGGAGGCTGGCTGGACTATGGTGCCTTCCTCACCTTGGTGCCACTGTGTTATGTTGTGTCGTGGACTTTCAGTGTTTGTGCTTTTTTTAAAATTCTATTTTATTTTTAATATGTTTTATTATTTATCATTATTTATTTATTTTTATTTTTATTTTTATGATACTGCCTGTAAGGGAAATTCATTTCGTTGTCTCTAACTGAGACAATGACAATAAATTTGAATACATACAAAGAATACAATACAAATGGCCACTACACTGTTCCAGGTGCATATGACAACCCTTTTAACTGGACTCTTGACTTGAGCTGACCTCATGGAGACACTGATTTCTCTGGTTATTAACACCCCTGCCAGAGAACTCCTGTCAAATTATGTAACTACTTTGTATGTTTTAACAATAATGCCCCTCATTTTTCTAAACTTAAATGAATATAAGCCCAGTCTCTTTATCACAAGACAAACTTTTATCTTTGGCAAGACTTTATCTTGCACCAAACGTAATACCCTTTATACTATACACACTGTGGACGGCCTGATTGTAATCATGTATAGTCTTTTTGCTGACTGGATAGCACGCACCAAAACAAGCTTTTCACTGTACCTCGGTACATGTGACAATAATAAACTAAACCTGTTGTCCCAAGAATCAATATGGTGAATGTTTAAAGTAATTTTAGTTCTCTATTTATTCTCAAGGCTAGCAGGATGTGTTAAAGTAATCATTATTATGAAATAGATGGAAGGAAGATATAACTGAAAAAGAACACAGAAACTCACTGATGCTCATTACATGTTTATGCTAAGTTACAAAAGGTCTTGTCGAAAAACCAAAGTGCTGGATGGGTTCAGCTGGTCAGGCAGCATTTGTAGAGGGAAATGGACAGATGACATTTTGGGTTGGAACCCTTCTTCAGACTGATGGAGTAGAGGGGAGCAAGCTGGTAAAGAGAGGGGATGGGAAGAATTGGGGCAAAAACTGTAAAGTGATGTAGATGAGAAGGAATGATTGGAAGATGGGTGCAGATAGTAACATAGGCTGGAAGTGAAATAGGGACAAAAGGTGTGAGATAAGGAATGACGAGAAGTGAGAAGCCAGAGGGAAGGAGAGTGAGTGGGAGGGACAGGGTGTCGGGGAAAGAAGGGGCATAAAATGAAAAGAGTGGAGAGAGGTGGGAACTTCCAGGAATTTGAAGTTTTTGACTCTCCAATACTGTCCTGTCGATGAAGACAGGTTGTAGATCGTAGGCCTTCCTCTTCTAAAGTCAACAATCAGGTCCTTGGTTCCACTGACTTTGAGAGCAAGGTTGTTGTTCTGGCACCATTTGGTCAGGCGATCGATCTTCTTCCTGTACTCTGACTCTACATCATCCGTAATTCGTCCAACAATGGTGGTGCCTTTGGCGAATTGAAGATGGAGATGGAACTGTGTCTGGCTACACAGTCATGTGTATAGAGTGAGTAGAGGTCTGGCCACACAAACTGGAGATGGTCCTGTGCTGCAGGAAATTACAGTTTTCAAGCTCCCATTCCTTCTTCCCGATGGCAGGAGTGAAATGAGAGTGTGGCCAGGGTGGTAAGGGTGATGATGCTAGCTGCCTTTTTGAGGCAGCGACTTTGTAAATCTTTTCAATGGTGGGGAAGTCAGTACCTATGATGGACTGGGCAGTACAGTGCTCATCACTCATTGCAACCTTCTTTGTTCCTGGGCATTTGAGTTGCTGAACCAGACCGTGATGCAATCAGTTCAAAATGCTTTCTACTGTATAGACGTTCAAAAGAGTATTTGTCGACATGCAAAATCTCTTCAAACTTCAACTAAACACTGCTAACAACTTTCACTTAATTGCTGACTGGAAAATCCAGGCTGATGAACCCATTTCTTAAAACCCTCTGTATTTTTTCCCCAACAGGTCTCTAACTTTCTCATAGCACTAAAATGCCCGAAACCAAATTTTTGAATGACATTATTTGATTATGTTGCTAGTGCATTATCTCAACACTGGCAATTCATCATGGTTGACCAGATCAAAAATGTTGAGTTGACTACTTGCCATGACTGTTCTTGTTTAGCTCCATTTTTACTCGTTGGACTCCAACTTTAGTCTCTTAGGTTTTTCCCTCATAGTTATCTGAGTATTTTAGGAATTGGTTCTTCGTCTTTTGTCTTTTCCTCATCTGCAGGCTGAGCTTTCGTATGTTAATTTTCCACAACTCCACATGACTAGC